>NC_143063.1:38317500-38618750 GCF_052426305.1 Pelodiscus sinensis
TTCATATCCGTTAAGAAATCTGTATTGGCTTCTGTTCATAAAAAAGCAGCTATTATATTTTGTATTTATATGTATGCGCGCACACACGCAATTCCCTTGTTTTCCGTCTTTCTTTCTCTCTCAGGCATGGTTACTGAACAACTATGTTTTTATTTAGCACTCTGTATGCACATAGGGTTTTTTTAATAGCTCTATTAAGAATGTACCTTTTTCTAACTCTCTTGATATGGTATATTGTGATGGATTGGACATCATACATGCATGATCGTCACAGAAGCTGCTGAAAATCAGTAGGGTTTTTTTTCCATTATGGCCATTGCATTTAAAAAATGCTTTCTGATCTGATATTGCACAGAACTTCTGTTTGATAATCCTCTGAATTTGTGCTGTAGAATCCCACAAGAAGTTTTAAAATAAAAATAAAATAAAAACAGTCTCATTGGCACGTGAAAACAGAGTGAATCTCAGAGTTGTCATACTCCATCTCTAAAGGAGAGGGTCTGTGTGTCAGCTCTTTGGAGCAACTCCATGGGGAAAATTCATGAAGTGCTGCCTGCTTTGGTTAAAAATATTCATGTTATACCATCTGCTGTTATTAAGTGCCCACTTTAAAACTTGTCCATACATACAGCACAAAGATTGGGAAATTTGTCCCTGATCTTGTACCTGAGTACTATGCATGATTGTGTTAATGAAGTGCTTTGTTGCAGTTACTAACGTTTCTATCCACTCCCATTATGAGCTGCAAAAATGCATGAATAAGGAATCTGGCTACATTATTGTATTCTTGTAATTGATTATAGAAACAGGCATTAGATAGGGTTGCCAGATGGTTTTAACAAAAATACCAGATACACTTGACATTACATCACAATCTACATTACATCTTTTTTAGAAAATACCGGACATTTATATTTTCTCATTTATATTTTCTCAATTTGTTTCCCAAACAGAAAGCTCAAATACCGGACACCTGGCAACCCTAGAATTAGGAATGTATTTTTTTAAGATGGGATTTGTTTACTTATCAAGCTAATAGTTTTTCAGAAACATTATAAAGTCTTTTAATGTGATACTGATAACTTTTTAGTTATTTTAGTGGCATGTTCTCTGAATTTTTGCATATATTACTCATAAATCTATATATACATCCGACATATATTTCAGTACCAAAACAATGTATGTCAATAGTTTATTTGGGGGAAAATAGCTGGATTTTTGCAATACTGATTAAATCACTTTTCCATCCACTGAACTGAGTTTTCCAATCATTATTCTTGCTAGCTTTACATGGAAGCAACCTTCCGCACAACAAAATTAACTGTGTGTTGGGTGGAGGGAGAACAATGTTCTGTATCTAGTAATGTGCCCCAGTCATTCAGATATAAACTCTTAAGAAAGGATTTGAACTAGTCTGAGGAGTGAACTACCCTTAAATCGTGGTGTGTGAAGTGGGTAGAGTTATCTGAACAGTTTAAAATTGAAGTGGCTAATGGAGTAGTGTTAGAAGTAAAAATGCTTTGTGGAAGTCTAGAATTTATGTGCAGATCTGTATCTAACAAGCAGTCCTTTAACCTTTGGAATCATTGAGTAACCTCTTAGCTTCTTATAGCTATCTTCTTACTTGCTGGCATTCACACACTATTGAAAAAAAACCACAGAGTTACAAGAAAATGAGCACTATATGTTCAGGGGAAATGCTTGAGCTTTACCACTTGGGGGAGGGGAAAAAGGAATTAAGTGGTTTAGTGATTTACATAAATGTGGGCAGCACCTTCTACAACATCCTTTATCAGAACCAGAATGACTAATGTGAGACCACAGAGTCCTTTTGAAACTCTGGGGCTGTTTCATGTTTTCTCTGAACCTGTACATAGTGCAATTGTTCTATTTTGTCCTGTTATAACTTTTCATTTTGCACAATGAAGGCCTTTTTAATATTTATCAGCATGCTGCCTCTAACTTGATACATTCGTACTGCACAGAAATTGATTTTCAGGAAATATGTTTTGAATTTTTGCATGCTTGTGGGGCTTGAGAAATGCATATTTGCATAGAAATAATCTTTAGTGAGCTAAATTTTAGAGTATGTCAAATTTATAAATCTCAAGACTGTAAAGACATATTTTTAGAAATAGATTTCTAGCACAGTTTATTTCAATTCCATTTTCACATCTTTCTCAACACAGCCTTTGTTTTGGATTGGTAGTTTTTAATGCATTTGTTTTCAGCATTCATGTTTTAGAGATTAAACATTTCCATTGTCTTGTTTCAGACATTACTGTTTGAAAATGAAACAAAACAATATAGATGCTGCTGTTTTGAAAATCTTGCATTTGGTTTAGGCTCTATAGCATTGCTTTATCAGAAAAACTCACCCAACTCCTTTCTCCTCTTCCACCTCTATGCATTCACACATTACTTTTACCTTTATATTCTCCCTCTGCTGGGGAATAAAAGTACTAGTATACAAACCCCTTAAAAAGCTTCAGACATTTTTGAGTCATTTTTTTGAAGGGGTTAACAGAATACACATTATTGAATTTCCTGTGTCTTATTTTCCTTAACAAAAGAAACATTTTCTTTGTTGTTAGCTTGGGATGTCCTTGCTTTTAAAAGTGCAAATATATAGTGAAAAATTACTAATACATAAAATATTATTTTTTAATTATAGATGCTGATGTACTGTCCAAAGTGGTACAACAATGTCTTTAACTATAAAAGAACTAGATTCATGCTGAGTTTGTTGCTGAAAATATTGGTAAAAGGCAATCATGGTAAAAAGTCTTCCAGAAGAGTGTGTTGCATTAGTGAAAAGCAGCCACAACTTTCTTTTCTAAGCTAAGGACGAGCCAGTGCCATCCAAAAAATGGACAATGCTGACCCGGAAGAGGGCATAGACAAGGAAAACAGTACAGGAAGTCCCCGGGTTACATCAATCCGACTTACGTCGGATCCCTAGTTACGAACGGGGGGGCCTGGAGGCCGCAGCCCGGCGCAGGGCCGGGTGTTTAACGACGGAGGCAGATTCCCCTTTAAATCTCCCCGCCTGCCTCCCTCCCCCCAGGTCTCCCTCTTACCACAATGCACCGGGCGCACCGGGCTCCCTCAGCGCTGCCTGAATGGAAATGCCGCTGCTGGGGCGCAGCTAGTGCGGGGTGCCTCCCCCACTGTTGCTGCCTCCGGCGGCGCGGAGGGGCGCTTCCCCCCAGCAGACCAGGGAGACGCGGAGCTAGCAGCCCCCTCCCAGCAGACCAGGGAAACGTGGAGTGGATTTTCTCACCACGGAGGACGCGGGTGGCGGGACCAACCCGGCAGCGCCCCAGCTGCTCTGTCCCAGGCGTCCAGATTCAGCCGCTGTTGAAACTGACCAGCAGCGGCTGAATCGGAGACACCTGGGCCATAGCAGCTGGGGCGCTGCCGGGTTGGTCCTGCCACCCGCGTCCTCCGCGGCGAGAAAAGCCGCTCCGCGTCTCCCAGAGGCGGCGACAGTGGGGGAGGTACCCCGCACTAGCTGCACCTCGGCGGCAGCATTTCCATTCAGGCGGCGCTGAGGGAGCCCGGCGCGCCCGGTGCATTGTGGTAAGAGGGAGACCTGGGGAGGGGGGGCAGGCAGGGAGATTTAAAGGGGAATCCGCCTCCGCCGTTAAACACCAGGCTGCGGCCTCCGGGTGCTGCAGTGCCCGGTCGGGGCGCATGGGGCATGCTTGGCCTCAGCCCCAGAGACCGGCCGCGGGAGGGTGCTGGTGAAGGGGATGCGAAGCACCGCCGGGGCCGCTTTAAAAAACTCCCCGCGCCGAGGCTGACTTACATCCAAATTCAACTTAGCATACCAGTTCCGACTTACATACAAATTCAACTTAAGAACAAACCTACAGTCCCAATTTTGTACGGAACCCGGGGACTTCCTGTACATGCAGTGCATCCCTTTACCACTTCCATTTCCTTTGTATTTCTGGTTCTAAGAGAGCGTGACAAATCTACCACCATCTGCTGCCCTTCGGCTGAACAGTCACTGGGACTTCCCTAGTGCAAGAGAGGCATAATGTAAACTTTCTTGTGCCAGAAATAGTAAATTGGGCTCAGGAAATAAACAACAAATATTGGCTCCTGTTGAAGAGAACAGCAAAGATTTTGACCCATGAGAGAGAAAATCCCGGCTCAGGCCAAAGCGTTGGGATCATCAGGAGCCTTCATAGTTGCTGAACCCAACTGTTTGGCAGAGCTGCAACGGAATATGCCCAATGAAGAGCCAAAATCCAGGATCTGCCTGATGGGTATTTAACCGTTTAGAAGTTAGATCATGAACACACTTATCCCCATCAAGTTACTTATTATGTTGCTGTTTAGGAAAGGTCTTATCAGTATAATCTTAATACACACAGTAGCGACTTCCTGTCCCTGTAACAAATAGTGTGAACATATTTAATTGAAATGTATAGACCAGGCCTTTCCGACAAGGAAGAGAGCAGTTGCCCCAGCGACCAGCAATTTTAAAGGGCCCAGGCTGGCGGCAGCCAGGCTCTAGGGGCAGGGGGGAGATCAGCGCTATGGCCAGGATTTTGCTGAGGACTGGCTGCCCCATCCCCAAGCCTCCCCTCTGAGATCTCATTCCTTCCAGGGGTGTAGAGCCAGGCCCCCCAAAGCTTGGCCCAGGGCCTGTGATGGCTGATATTGAAAGAATTTCTGGAAACAGCTCCTATTATGTGCCTTATCAGGCCCATATGCAGGAATTTGTGGATAGGGTTGCCAGATGGTTTCAAGAAAAATACCGGACACAATTGACATTCTACATTACAATCTATATTACACCTTATTTAGAAAATACCGGGCATTTCTATTTTCTCAGTTATATTTTCTCAATTTGTTTCCTGAACAGAAAGCTCAAATACTGGACTGGTCCGGTTCAAAACCGGACACATGGCAACCCTATTTGTGGAGGAGGGGGTAGGTGCTTTATTTTTTAAATGTGAACTGCAAGGGTGTGAATGCACCGTCCATGGTCCCCTAAGTAAACAGGGAAATCAGTCCCAGCCTTCCTGCAGCAGGCCAGACCATGGGGGAGGGAGGATTGGGCAGCACGCTGCTCCTACCTTCCCCTGGCCAGCCGGAGCATACTTACTTGGGGGACTATGCGGGGCAGGGGAGGAGTGCTTTTGCACCCTTCGCACCATCCTCTGTCCATGTATGGGCCTGCTTCTGCACGTCCATTACTGTCATGGTTTTATGTACTTATTAACTCTTGAGGTGCCTTTAGGCTACCTAGCACATCCATTTGGAAAATGATCCTTGGTGCAGAGTGCAACACCCCACTGATTACATGGAGTATTCAAATGCAGGCACATTTCAGCAGTGTTTTGCAATCTGTGTTGGCACCCTGTGGGTTTCTGAGTGGAGTTTGATGTTACTTTTTCCCCCATGACATACTGCTCAAGCTGAGATCACAAAAAGTGCTTCACCTGGTGCCACCTCTGCATGCAAACGAGGGAACTGTTGGGGCAAGGGTCACCAGCAGGGTTGCTCCACATTTGAGGAGACAGATCTTACTTGAGGGGCAAAGTTTAGGGCAGCCCAGGAACATCTCCTAATTTTCCCTTTGTTTCAAGATTATAGTTACTGCCCATATAGTGTGGAAGTTTCTGCAGATTTTGCTCTCCATGTTTGGAATTAACAGCCGAGAGAGCACGGCGTATGGAACACATACATACATGTTGGTATCATGCTAAAATAAAAACAAAGAGTTTTTCTTTCTATTAGGTATATGAAAAAACAAAATAATTTAAGTACCACAGAATAAGATGGGTCAGGGCAGGGAAGATTTTTTTTACTTGAAATCCCCTTTTGACCAGTTCAAAGCAATTCCCACTAGCTCAGTGAGGCATTTTCTTTGTAGACTACCTGAGGTTAGCATATCATTGCTTGATAACAGAGTTTCAATTCTAACCAACAAGAAGTGGGGAGTTTAAAGCTGGACACACTTACTCACAGGCTCATCCAACCCTACATAATTGCCTGTACATTTATTTTATTGCCAACTCAGAAACAAGCTGAAGAAACCATAGAACACATTAACTTCTTTATCACATTAATACTGACTCATATCTTATTTCTCAGTTGCAGTAACAAACCCATTCAAATCTTTCCCTCACAGGACAATATCTTTAATAGCTTCTGTGTGCTTCCTATTTTTGGCTGTTTCTGTATAAACAGACTAATCTAATAGCATGCTGAACCATCTATACTTGGCAGAAATTCAGAAAATCACTCATTTCTATGGCAAGCCAGGATACTGGAGGGGAGTTATTTTATTGCGGTAAGGTCTTTCTTAAAGTTGTCTTTTATAAATGCAGTATGACTATAATTTGGGTTACTGCAACACCTTGCCTGAAAAGCATTTATTGCAGTCAGGTGCAAACAAAATAGAAGGCCATTATCCCTTCACGATGCCTGTTCGAATTCATTTACCTAATATATATTCAGTCTGTGTCTATCCCTCATTCACACTCTAGTTAAAACGATGGCAAAGGTTTAGCTTTAAGCTTAAAAATGTGTTAAGATACAAACCTTAACTCCATTATGCCTAGATATTTCAGGGCGTCATAAAACAGTTATAATTCAGAAGACAGTGTTGTCTGATTAAAGTGAGCAGACTATAAGTCACTGGGTTTTCATGACAGGAAACCAAGGTCATGGGTCTATGTCTGGCTTACCTCTCTGAGCTTCAGTTTCCTCGCCTTCAGGTAGGAGTAGTAATACTCCACTGAAGTGTGCTGAGATGCGGTTGGCTGATATTTGTAAATCTAGTCTGTGTTTCAGGTAGTCTATGAAGTCAGGCAGACGGCAAAGAGCCACAAAAGACACTCTCAAAACTGGGTGACAGAGTAGATGAAATTTGGCACGTGAAATTTAATGTTGATACATATAAAGTAATGCACCATGGAAAACACAATCCCAACTATAGATATAAAATGATGACATCTGAATTCGCTGTTAGTGGTCAAGAAAGCAAATCTTGGAGTTGTGGATATTTCTCTGAAAACATCCAGTTAAAAAAAACCCAACAGAATGTAGGAATTACTACAAAAAGGACAGATAATAAAACAGATCAAATAATTATGCCTGTATATAAATCCATGGCATGCCCACATCCTAAATAGTGCATGAAGCTGTGACCACCTCATCCCCAAAAAAGATATACTGGACTTGGAAAAGTTTCAGAAAAGGGCAACAAAAATTATTAGCTTCCATCTGAGGAGAGATTAATAAAACTGGGAGATTTCAGGTTGGAAAATAGATTACTAATGGGGATAAGATTGAGATCTATAAAATTATGACTTGTGTAGACAAACTAGATAGGGAAATACTATTGTCTCCTTCCTCATAACACAAAAAATAGGGGTCACCAAATAAAGTTAATAGGCAGCAGATTTAAAACAAACAGAAGGAAGTTTTTATTCACACTATGCACAGTAAGCCTGTGGATCTCTTCGTCAGAGAATGTTGTAAAGCCTAAGCCTGTAATGGCTTAGGCTAAGAACTAGATGCATTCATGTAGATCGGTCTATCAGTGGCTGGTAGCCAGGATGGGCACGGATAGTGTCTCTAGCCTCTGTTTGCTAAAAGCTGGGAATGAGAACAGGGAATAGATTACCCATTCTGTCCATTCCCCCTGGGGTACCTGGCATTGGGCACTGTCAGAAAACAGGATCCTGGGCCAGGATCCATGATGATGTCATGAATAATGCTGCACAAATGAAAGTTCTAGTGATTTTATGATTATTTGTATTCCGTATCTTCTGTCAAACTTTGAGAGTGAAGAAGTTTTGTTTATTTTCAGGTATAGATCAATACATTTGATCTTGCTTATTTGATGTTCGTAAGTGTTCATCCCTCTAGTATCTGGGCACAATACGCTAATTCAGTTAAATCAAATTTGCTTCTTACCTCAGCCAGATTACCATACAGATATGCTTCTGAACTCAGGCAGTTTACCATCCAATATGCCACTATTGGTCCATAGTCAAACAAATGCTTATGCATACCATATTGTGGAGCACAAAAGTTGAACTCTCTTTCTTTTAATCTCCTCAGCAGTTCAAGTGGGCCAAATTTATCCCTGATGCAACTCCATTGAAATCAGTGGGGAGACTCACATGCTTAAAGTTAAGAACATGCTAAAGTGCTTTCCTGGATCAGGGCCTAAAAGGATTAGCAGGGTGGAATCTGCCACCTACTTACAATGGAGGTGTAAAAGATAACGATAAGTGAAGTAAAATTCCCTTTAACTGCATTGAAGCAATTTGGGGATTTTACTCTGCTTCTCAATAAGAGGAGTTTCATTAGAATATAGAATTCCATACAGTCACTTGCCATTTTTTTTAAACACACAAAACCATTAAGGTTTTATTTCAAAATAAATTAAGTGAAAGTAGCTTTGTTTTATTTATAAAGCAGGAGAGATACCAGTATGTTTGGTTTATTGTTATTTCCACCTGTAATCCTTCAGTGACCATAGAAATGAACAAAAAAAAGAAGACTCTTAAAGCAAGCAGATATTTATGTACACAAATAGGCCTTTAAAATAAGCAATATTGATTTCTAACTATAATTATGGTGGCTTGACAAGGCATTGCTCTGACTACATTTTTTCATTAAATATTCTGAGGTTTTCGGTTTAGGACACACACTTCTTTTACTGGTAATTTCTTATTCTATTCTATGATAGAAAAGAAAATAAGCAGGCAAAGACTGTGTCTTTGCTTATTGTATTCCTGATTCCCTAGAAAACTTGGCATCAACTGAAATATACAGTAGAATACGAGCTGTTCTATTCCAAGTGCATCAAATGCAGATTTGGGACTATAAGTTTTCCACTAGAATAGGTTTGAGCATGGGTCTCCTGAGGAATGTGTGTAAGGCCTTATTCTGCAATATTTACAACAGTTTTCTCATAACCAAGGGGGAGTCAAAGAAAAACGACATCTGAGTTGACCGGAGAACCCCATAGTCTATTAGAAGCTTGACCTTTAGAGAGCCCTAGAGGGAGTTTGCCATCCCCAGCCCAGCATATAGCAGAGCCTGAAACAGAATGATATGTCACAGTAGCTACATGCTTTGTATCATACTGTGCAATCAGAGGGTTTCTAGGATTTAATGTTCAGGGTGGGAAAGCATGTGTTTAGTTTCCCAACCAGCTGCAGGAATATTTCAATTACAGAGCTGGAACTGAAGAAGCAATTAGTATGAAAATTTCCCAGCCCTGCTACTTCAGGCTGTGATCTCTTCAGATTTTATAAGTCAAGTGTGTCTTGGCTTGGTCAGTACTTGGTCAGGGAATCTTAGTGACATGTTTGGGAGCTGCGTGATCTTCATGATTCAGTAAGCCACAATCTGCTTGCTTGACTTTATAGTGAGGCAGTGGCCCAGCCTATGGTATATAACAATGGTGCCATCTGGCATATGGGATGTTAAACTTGGGACCTCTCTTCTACACTTGTGCAAAGGGGGTATAAAATGCTGCCAAATCAGGAATGTGGCACTTCATATCCACATTGTGCTCACCACGCACAGGTGTAAATGAGGGCATAAGGTGAACAGAAAGATCTAATTTTCATTTCAAATGGGTGCTACAGAGTCTATGCAACTATTTCCGGGGTATATAGATCTTAGCCCTGGTTAAATTTCAACTGCATCACAACATCCTGCCTGTAGAAAGTCCCCTGTAGTTTCAAGTAGATACAGCAAGTTGTTATCAGTTGTGTAGGGAACATAACAGTATTCTCACTTCCCAAATAAGAGTGGGTGTGTAGATTTCTCCCCTATTCTGTAATTTGAGGTCACTGTTCTAAGCCAGTGAGTCAATAGACACATTACATCGCCTGAGAATAAAGTTTTATCCATGCTAATTTCTAGGGGAAAACTGCCATTAAAAGCTAATATACAGGGAATACAAAATTTGGGGTTTTTTGTGTGCGCGCATGTATAGGTTTTTGTTAGGGGTTTTTTTTTTTGGAAATGGTTTTAATTTTGCACCTGCCATTTTTTTGCAACGTCAGTCGGTTATGGGGGACCATTATTGAATTGAGACATCTACAATAACTATTTTTTGAATCTGTACACTAGATTTTTCACTTGAATTTCTGCCCAAGACTGACTACTTTTTATTGATTGTGAAAAAAATTAGAGACTGGATTGAACCCAAAATTTGGCCCACATCTGGTAACAAGATATTCAAGCTTCTCTTGATGCCGTCCTCCCCTGTGGTGAACTGCTGGATGCTGTATGGTCCCAAAACTGAACTGAAATCTTCCTCTTTTTGTTAAAGAAAATTTAAGTAGATTTGCGGCTTGTCAGTATAAGACTCCACGTTGCTGATTTTTGAGCTCTAGATAAGATCAAGCTCCACTTTCTGTCCATATTTCAATTGTGTAATACAGTACCTGATTTTCTGTATGGCAGTATTAATTGTCATTGACTATAATAGAATATGAATAGCGCAGCCACTTGACACCAACTTAATGGGTCTGACTTTTCAGTGGTGCTAAGAGTGTAAAACTAGAGAGGGGGAAAGGGGGTAGAGGAGAAATATAAGAGCTTTTCCATTTCCCTTGAAATAGATTAAAGCGTCTATGTTTTCAAGTGGTACTTGTGAGGCTCTCCATGTACGAAGTCATGTTAAAACTGCAAGTGATTGGGAAATTTGTCAGAAGCAGTTCATTAGAACACCCCTTTCTGTGTCTCTGATCCCTCTCTAGCATTCTTAGGTGGACAGTAGAACAATGGAAACAATGTTTATTTCATATCTGTGATATTTCAAAGAGAAATGTTGACAATTATATTTACCCCACAAGTTTAACACTTCAGAGGGCAACATAAATACCTCTTAGAAGGTAGAGTGGGAACTGTGAGAAATTGTGTGATCTAGCTTTACCTAGCACAAACTCTGTGTGTCACAGTTAGCAAAGGTGCAGTGTCTTTTCTCCTATACATGTAGCTATCAGGTGGGAAATGGTCCTGGCCTTTCACCTACTCACTTGCTAATGTTGGATTCCTGGCACCTCTGAGTACATGGGCTTCTGTTCTTGCAGGGGCAAGAGGAGATGAAGAAGGGGAAGAGAGAGCTCCTTTAAACCTCTCCATGCCCTTCACACTAGTGTAGGGTAGGCCCAGTTGGACCTATGATGTATGTACAAGGGTCTGATTCAGTGTATATGATTGTATGCCAAGCACAGGCTATAGTTTGCCTTTAGGTATTCTACAAGTAATCCCAAAAGCCAGATTTAAAACAAAATGAAAAAGGGGACAGAAAAACTAAAGAACTCAATCAATGTGTTAATCTTATAACATGGCATGAAACAGATATGCATTTGTTGAACATAAATGATACTCAGATATCTGCTGGAAGTGACAAGAAATGAGGAGGAGAAAGTCTTTAACTACTGACGCCTTAGGTTTGGAAACAATCTGTTAAATTTCAAGAAGACAAAAAGAATGATAGTCTGTATTACCTTAAGAACTATATCTGTGAGCATTTTACTATGTCTCGGAATATTTTACTGCTTAAGGTATAGGTGGAAGAGGTTAGGTTTAAGACAGCTGCCTGATGGGAACAAAGCTTATGGAAATTGATTCTTAAAGAAAGTTTCTTTTTATTCTGCTCAATCTACATTTTCCCAGTAGATTACTATTAAAAGGAATAAACAGAGAGAAAACCAAAACAGAAAAATCAAGAATCAGATGTAAATATGACAATAGACTATATCTTTTATTATGAAAGATCTCTTTTTTAATTAAAGGCTTGGAAGGACATACCCTTTAATTGCTGCACTTGTAGTTTCAGGACCATCAATATCTTTGCTTCTTTCATTAATAAACGGGCAAGTCAAGTAGGAAAGCTGCTGGAGTATAATTTTTTTCCCCCTAAGCTCTACTTAATCAACAGCAGACTTGATCAAACAGTAAAAAGAAAATGTAAATTAGTTGCATTAATTCTGCTAGCAATAAATAGAAGAAAGCTAAACATGAAAGAATGTTCATTTTTCTACAAATATCTGGGCTAGGATTGAATGGGAGAAATAGGTAGTTAAACAGTCCTTTAGATTGTGAGTGACTAAGGGAATGCTGGGGTTTATGTATGGATTAGCCCAGTGATAGACCCTGAGTAGCAAAAGACGATGACTAATTACCTGACAAAGCAGCTCTCAATTCGACTTGGTCATTGAAATTAATTTCTGTTTTCAGGACTGGCAGAAAGCAGCTACAGAAATTTCAGTTCAATACTCAAATTAACCAGGAATTTAAATTAACGTTTGTACATACAGTTTTAGAGGAGTAGATTACTATATTTGCGCTGATTTTTACACACGGAGACAAGGATTATTCTACCTTTTTCATCAGGAGTTCATATCCCTTGAAATCAGGGAATTAAAAACTGCAATCATAGTCTATTTGCCAATGGCTTGAACTCTGTCAGATAGTTAACAGCTTAATATTTCCTTGAATCTCAGATTTTAAAAAAAATGAAACCAAAACCTGCCACAGTGAATTAAGTTGTACAATTTATCCTACACGTCATAAGGTATGGGCTAAACTCGTTCTTGTATTTGGTGGAATCACACCAAGGGATTAATTTGGCCCATCATGTATACATGTTTTCATATTCTCTTGTACATCAGACTGCCAATCTCACATTGGTAAAGGGATCAAGAATGCCTGTCTGTGTCATTAATTAAGTAATAGTTCGAAGTAAACCATATTATTGAGAAGCGAATCTGAAAACCCCTGCCAACTGGAAGCAGCATGGAGCAAAATTATTTAAAAGAAAAATAAAATCTTCTCATATACAATAATCACTACTAATACCCTAAAACTGAGCAGTGTTCCCAGGTTTTTGAATCAGTATCTCACCAGATCTTCTTTCACTACTTAGTGAATTCTTTGTCCAATTGAAGTCATTGGCAAAACTCCCAGAGCCTTTTTTCTGTTTTAAACTTCATGATCGTCTATAGTTTCAGTGAGGTAGATAAATTAGTGTATATAGAAAAAACAATAAACCATGAACATATGAAGAAATCGTTTGTATTAAAATATAAAATATTCATAGGTAAATTTTTAGCTGTATGGCTAAACCAGACACAAGATATTTGCCAACCTTCTAACCAACATTTATGGCATATTTTTGTTTTGTAAACTGTTATTTCTTATTTTCCTTCTACTGTACTTTCTTTTAAGTCACTTGGTATCAGCAAAATAACTATGTAAAACTGTAAAGTTTAAAATAATTGTATTTCCTTTTGCAGTATTCAACCAATCCAGTTATGGAAGAGTGGTCTGGATTTTATTCTAGTTTGAGGATGAATATGCAGAATTGACAGTTATATATATAAAAATTAACAACATTTACTCTGACACTGAGCAAACCTTATCTGGAGGTCAGTGAAAGACAATACATGGGATACTGTGCCTACGCATTTTCAGGGAGTCATTTTTCATAGTATAAACACACATACAATCACTGGGAGTCTGTCTATTATTATGTATTTATAACATGGTAGTAACAAAAGGCCATATTCAGAAAAATCTGAAAAATGTTTGTTAATTGAAACTGGAAAATAACCTACTCTTCTATTCTAAACCATGATGGGATTAAAATTTTAGAGCCACATAAATTCTCTTATTACTTACATTTTAAAATTTCTTTCTATAATCCTTTTCACTCTTGAGCTCCCTTAAACAACCATTTTATATATGCTTTGGGTTTTTTTTTTGCAAGTAATACTTCACTTATCAGAAAGATGCCTCCCCACCCCACAAACCAGTGAACAACGACATACGTTCATTGAAATTTACTCTAAGCAGGTTCTTCACATTTAGTTTCCTTGATACACCAGAAATGTACGTGTTCACCTATGTTATGTGTTAATTATTAGGATGTGTTTATCTAGTGTGCACACATTGCAAATGTGTAAAAGATGCCAGCTAAGATTTTCAAAGGCACAAATGGCAGTTTGGCATCTATCTCCCATAGACTTTTAGAGGTGGTATAGGTACCTAACTGCCATTTGTGCTGCTGAAAATTAATCCTCTCGACTCCAAGAGATTGTGTCTATTCTGATTACTGCCCTGCAATTAATGATGCCCTGTGTTTTGTGTTGGGGGCATGCAGATACATATAAGGTAAAAGTCCAGGGATCTGCAATTTCTATATAATGTAGTCCATGGGCAGGATAGATTTCTACCTAATGTCTCAGAGCAGCTAGGAAAAGAATAACAGAAGAGCTGGAGTAGCTCAGTCTGTCTATGCCAATCTAATTCCTGGTTACTCTACAACAGCGAGCAAAGGCGGGGCAAAATCTTGTTAGTTTTGTGATTTGCACATATATTCCCTAGCCTTGTACTAAGGCCACTGATTCTCTATCACCACTGAATAACTGTCCAAGACTAACATGTTTTGGTTACTACCAGCTTGGGACTCATTTGAACTGATGACCTGCAGGTGAAAGGCTCAATACTTCATTGACAAATTCCAGAGCTACCCAGTTTTCAGTGGAGGATGAGTTACTCATCTCCACATTCAAGACGTGATTCTGCTTTCCCACTACACAGCTCCCCTTTGTGGTATGGAGGATTTGTGTGAATAAGAACTGCAAAATCATTATTCATTTTTAAATAAGGCTCTTGAATGTATTTATTTTGGAATGGACTAATTTTTCTATTATGATTATCTCTCCATGAAATACTAGTTTCTTGGCATCTAGGAACAAATTTAAAAGAATGCACTGTACTCTAGATGCTTGTTTAGCATAGCATTTATTCATGGTACTCAGTGCTAACTCAGCACCCCAAGTATTCTGTGGAATGTTTTTGCTTATGAAATATTTTCTTCTCAGCATGAGGCAGTTGCCAGAATCAGTGACCTCCAGTGTGCTTGAAATGCTAGCAGTATGAAAAGTCACTGCTTTTCTTATTGTGGCAGCTGATACAATAAGCAACAGTGGGGAATAATTTTTCTTCTGGTGACAATATGTAACTTGTTTAATTGTCTTACGGTTGGAGTTAAACAAACTGAAAATTAAGATGGGAGAGCAGTGCCATTTTTCAAATGAAATAGCTGAAACAGAAAATCTATACATAGGGTATACAATTCAAAAATTTCCTCCACTTTGCTTTGGAGGATATTAGTGGATGGAATGTTTTAAAAATAAAAGATGTAGAATATAGGAATTTTCAGTGAATATCGTTTCCTAAATTCCTCTTATTTATTAAAAAAACAGTCTTCAACACTGTAAAAATTATATAGCCGTTTCCATTCAATAAGGAAAACCAAACCGCCTTAGAATGGTCTCTATTACGGTGTTTGTGCTGATAGCATGTGGAGAAAAGAAGATGGGAGCAATGCTTTCAATTTTTTTGAAATAAATGGTACTGGCCAGTTCAGCAAGTAACTTATAAGATTTTGCTCACAGGTAGGTTGTTTGAACTCTTCTTAAAAACCATGTAAGTGCCACAGGGTATCATTGTGAGGTGTTTATTATAAAGGAAGTGTTGTTAGCTTTCACAGTTTTAAATCAAAGCTGAACGTAGAGCTTTAGGGGCTTTATTCACAGTGAATTTTATGGTTGGTGAAAGGTTATGTGAGGGTTCCAGACCACGTCTGCCTTCTTACACAAACCTCTGCTGGGCTATTGAAGCTAATGGCTTTTTTTCATATTTAAGGAAGGAGGCTACCAAGGGATTAAAAAGTAATGGATGTCATGCCTTTTCTTTGCATTTCAATTATATACTGTTTCTTGCTTCACAACAGACATCTCAATCATATTATTTCCTGTCCTAATTCATATCCTAGGATGAGTGCTTGTCTTTTCTCAGTTAAGAATCTTGCACTTGACACTCACAGTTGATGATGTTTGACTTATGAAAACTAATGCCTATTTAATATACTCACTATCCACAAATTGGTAGATGCCAGGTGATACCATAATTAGACTTGGACCTCTAAACAGTGCCATCCCACCTGTTGTCAGTTCTTCCTTTGTGCCAGTAAATAAACCATCACCACCATCTCCTTTCCTGTAGTACTCTGAGGAGTAGACATGTTGGTCTGTAACTTTAAAAATGATGAGTAGCCCTATGGTACTTTAAAGACTAACAAATACATATATTATCAAGAGCGACACTAGATGCCACAGGACTGCGTGTTTTCCTGTAGTAGCTTTTTCTTTCAAAGTTGTAAGGTAGAAATAATAAGTACAGAGTAAAGTCAAACAGCAGATTCACTTCTACAATATTGAAAATTTAAAAAAAGTGGTACACATTTGCAAAAAGAAACTGGTAATAAATACAGTATAGAAGATGAATAGCATAAGCCATGCTATTGTGATTCACTGTGTTAATTCTCCAATATTTGAAGGTTAAGAGGTTACTAAAAAAAATGGAAACCAAGTACTAGAATGTCCTAACTTGCAAGTAGTAAATAAAGTTTTGGACTATTAGGAAATGTTATTTCTTTGTTGGCAAGGGAAAAAAGGCTGTTGATAGTCTTTCCAGACATTATTTATAATATGCATGTAGTTCTTCCCACTACAGATTTTTAAAAATATAGAAGTCATGATTGAGGTTTGTCTAATTACAGTGGGACATTGTGAATGAGTAGGATACTTATTGCCAATTGCTAGATTTTATGACTTTGTGTGAATAAGGCCCCGATTCACAGCAGTGTACTTATGCACATAAAATCATAGAACCATAGAGTTAGAAGGGACCACAAGGGTCATCTAGTGCAACCCCCTGCTAAAATGCATAATTTTTTGCGCCTAAACATCCAACACAGATGCTTATCCAGCTTCATTTTTCAAACCTCCAGTGAACAAGCTTCCAAAACTTCATGTTTAAATCACTGTTCTACAGCCAAAATGCTTCTGAAATAAATGTAGTCAAACTTTACTAATTCTGGGTCACTGAAAATGAAAATGATGCTTAAAATTGTTGATTGGCTCTAGTTTTCAAGATATGCTATTGAGTCAGTATATACGACCCTTGACTTGCGAATGGCGGAGGATAAGTGAGTTATAAAGGGAAGGGATCTCAATTTAAACCAGAAATGACTAAAATACATCTTTGACTGGATCTATAAATAAATCTATGACTTGGTTTGGACAGTACTTGCTTTTTAGGCAAAACAATGAATGATGCAATCTGAAGCTGGTATTGCGTCATACATTATATGAATTGCATTATGTTATTCCTAGAAGTCATGGATGTTTTGTTGCATAATGGCAATGTTTTGCCATCAATTCCAGTTGGTCATGCAGTCCATATGAAGGAAACCTATGACAACATGAAACAACTTTTGAGGTGCATAAACTATGACCAACATCAGTGGCAGCTTTGTGGCGATTTGAAGGTTGTTGCTCTCTTGCTTGGACTGTAGACTGGATACACAAAGTACTGCTGTTTTCTCTGCGAATGGGATAGTCGTTCAAGAGATTCCCACTACATCAAGATGGATTGGCCACTCCGACAGTCATTGGAGCCTGGGAGGAAAAGTGTTCAGCATCCACCACTTGTTGAATCAAGGAAGATTTTGTTACCACCCTTACACATCAACCTGGGTCTGATGAAGAACTTTGTCAAGGCCATGGACAAAACACAAGCAGCTTTCAAGTACCTCCGTGGAAAATTTCCAAGGTTAAGTGAAGCTAAGATAAAGGAAGGTGTCTTTGTTGGTCCTCAGATTCGTGAATTTCTTCAAGATGATGCATTTGACCATGCACTGTGTGGCAAGGAAAAGACGGCATGGAAAGCCTTCCAGTTAGTGGCAATAAATTTTCTCGGAAACACCAAGGCAGACAACTACAGGTTGTTGGTGGAAAACCTCCTCAAGGCATACAAAAGCCTTGGTTGCAACATGTCTCTAAAGATACATTTTTTGCACTCTCATCTAGATTTTTTTCCACCGAACTGTGGAGCAGTGAGCGATGAGCACGGCGAGTGATTTCACCAGGACATTGCAACAATGGAGAAACGCTATCAGGGCAAATGGAGCCCATCAATGCTTGCAGACTATTGGACAGTGACAAGAGATGCTCCATTTAATGAATACAAGAAACAAGCCAAGAAGCACTGAGTAGACACTGAATCGGACTAAACTATGTACATAATAGTTTTTCGCCTTTTGTTTCATAATAAATTTTATTTATATAACCCTTTTGCTGATTTTTAAAATGTTACATAAACAGGACAGGTTAAATATTATTATGTAAAGCAACCATAAACACATGAAAAGACCTAGGTTTACAATTTATGATTAAAACTCTACTATCTACACAATATACATAGACATAAAATGTAAAAACTTAAATATCTTGGAAACAGTAGCCAATCAGTTGTTTTAATTGTCATATTTGAATTCAGCACATCAAAATACATAATAAATAGCACATTTTATCTCCGAAGCAGACGACTTCTAAAAAATTGTGGACCAGTGATATAGGCAGATGAGCAGTCGTATTTGAAATGCTAGAAGTGCAGCATGTTCTGAGGTATCTAACTCAAGACCTAAGTGAATGAACAAACAATAAAATAATAAAGAATTATTGTAAGTTATTTGAACAATTTTCATGGTAGAATGTGATTTTTTTCATATGATAATATTGTATATTTTGGAAATGTATGGAAAATCTTAGTAATATGAGAACATTGAACAGTGCTCTCCTATTGACATTTTAGCGAGAAATTGAGAAACATCTCATTGTTCGGTGACATAGTATAAAATGTGGGGATTAGTGAAGTTCTCCTGCATTACAGGTATTATTTCAAAATAATTTGTACCACCAGTTCCTGAGTGCAACCATGTAGTCCCACAGGCATGAGTGGGTAAAATGAGCAGCTTTTGTTTTGAAATCCAGCTATTCCTTCACATTCCTCTACAGCATTTTAGCACAGCCTACTCCCTGTTCTATTTTGTTGCTGTTATCTTAGTGTTTATACTAAGCTTGAACGATATTTGAAAAGTTAAGCAGTAATATTTTTATTTCTGAGAAGCAGATATAATAAAGTTTGCTTGATAAACTCCATCAGTATCTTTAGGGAACAAATAAATTAAACAAGTAATTATATCCATAATGTTTTTAGAAGGTAGAAGCTTTAAATACACTGTATGACTCTCATCTGAATGTTGCCTTTTGTCTATAGTATTTCCTGCCAAAAAACCTCTTGACAGGAAATAAACGTTAAAATAATCTTTAATCCCTTGTCTGGTCTATTACCATTAACAATTGATGCACTTTAATTTTGTGGGATTTTAACTACAAAATGGAATGGCTAAGTAGTGATAATTGGGTTTGGAATTATACGGTCGTTTATATCAACAGAAATGCAAGTGGCTGGGAGGGTGATTAATTATTTAGCATTTCCTGGCTGTGATTCCTATTATAGAATTTTCTGATATGTTCTGCTGTGAACAATTATCACCAAATGAAAGTAAACAAATCCGTGATGTGAAGTCTTATTTACAAATTAAACTACATTTAGAAGATGTCTGTTTGCGTTTATACTACTTTCTTATTGATGGGAGCATCACAATCACCTTGTTTTCTCCCCTGTTCAAGGCACTTACAGACTTACATTCCTGAGTCCATGTTACATGAGCAGAGTTTCAGTTTTCATGATGACACAAATAAGAATCCACACTAAGAACTTATTAATGTTTCCAGTGGCATCTATTTATATCCCTCCCCCTTCACACACACACACATCTGTAATGAATGCCAGTGAATGACAATGAATACACAACCTGGCAAGGACTGGATAACTTTTACCCACAGACATTGACATAGGCCTTCTGCTGCCAAACACAGGTCTCCATCACCTTTTAGTCAACAGTAATAGTAGATCCCTTATCTTCTGGGAAGGTGACCTCTCTGTTTGTCTCACTCAAGGTTACATGTGCATACAAATACACACTTACACACAGAGTATGTTACAGTTTATTGTACAAGTTTATTGTACAAGTATGGCTTTGTAAATATTCATTCTGGCAGTGCTTGTTATTCATCTTTCTTTTGTATTATTATTACTGGTTGTTTACTGAAAATATCTGTACTGCTTGTCTGACAGTCTGAATAGTCATTCCAAGTGGTATCTAACTTTCACTGACCCACCAGCCCAATTTGAGAATTATTAGTGTAAAAGCATTTAAAATAAAATCCTGATGTCCTTATTCACTCAGGATGCCCAGTAAATGCAGTGCCTCTTTTGATCTGAGAAAAATGTACATACTTGTACAACAGCATTATTTATGTATGTATTATTTTTATCATTGTAGTACCAAGGAGCCCTACTTATGGTCCCGGGCCCCACTGTGTTCAGCTCTTTAGACACAAAGACCAAAAAAAGGCCAACAGGTGGCTACAGACAGATGGAAGAAGATGAAGAAACAACAAGACAATATTGATCAGCAAGACAGTGTGTGTTTTTAACACACCAGCAGCCTAACACTTATCAAGCTATTTTGTAGTCTTTATGGCCAACGAGGGTTTTGAAGGAAGATAATGCTTTGGATTACAGTTGTTTACAGGACACTTTTCCTGAGCATGCAGGGTGAGGATGGGCAATATAGGACCTTGTTTTACATTTTTCACAAGTGGGCAACAGAGGCTTCTATCATATGCCAGTCAGAGGTGCTAGGCTACATTTTGATAGCAAATGAAAGATGGTGGTCAAGGAAGGATAGGCCAAAAAGGGCCTTGAAAGGGAAGGCTAGTAGGTTATTTTTGATGTTCTGGAGAAGGGGAAGCTAGTGTATGAATGTAAGAACAGGGTGATGAGGTCCAAGTAACAGGTTATGAAAAGGTTCTTTGCAGCAGCATTCTAAATGGATGAACAAGGCAAGATTGCATTTGTTAAGGCCAGGAAAAAAGATGTTGCAGTAATTGACACATGAGATTAGAAAAACCTGACAGAGTTTGAGCTGTGTGGATAGATAGGAAAGATTGTATCTTAGGCTGTGTCCAGACTCAGGGGTTTTTTCGAAAAAAGGAGCCTTTTTTCGAAAAAACTTCACCAGCGTCTAGACTGCAGCCGCGTTCTTTCGAAATTGAATCGAAAGAACGCGGCTTTTCTTTCGATGGCGGCAAACCTCAATTTACGAGGAAGAACGCCTCCTTTCGAAAGTTCCTCTTTCGAAAGAAGGCGTTCTTGAATGTAAATGGGGCTTCTTCGAAAGAGAGCATCCAGACATTAAAAGCACTGCTTTTGCCATGTTGAACTAGAACTAATAGCTGGATATCTACATGGAGATGTCAAAAACACAGACCAAGATTTTATTTTGCTCAGAAGGACAGGAGTCTGGAGTCGAGAGGTAAACTTGCAGTTAAAAATGTGTGGCTTTGAATCAGATTACCAAAAGAAGTGACTGATGAAGTGCAGATACCTGTGGAACCCTCACAGAAAACTGGGGGGGGGGGGGGGGAAAGGGGGTGGGGGAGGAAGAGTTGGATCCTCTACAGCACCTGGTGAAGGAGTTATTAGCGAGGTAGGAGAACAAGAGTCTCAGAAGCCAAAGGAGGACAATATTTCAAAAAGAAGAGCATGGTTGACTGTGCCATAGGCAGCTAACAGGTAAAGAGGATGATGCAGACAGATGGAGTCCGAGGATAGAGTAATGATACTGAGTTATAGATCCTAAGAAGTCACTAAAGAATTTCGTGAGGGTGGTTTCTGTGGAGTGCCAAGTGATGGAAGCTAGATGAGAGAGGAATAATTAAATCTTGCTGGTATTATGAGGGAAAGACCCAGTAAGAGTGACAGGTTAAGGAGGAGAGAAAATGGCTGAGAAACAACAGTGGGCGTGTGAGATGGGATGAGGTCACTAGAGCAAGTAGTGGGGTTAGAGGAGGAGAGCAGATGCGAAATTTCTGTGTCTAAAGGGAGGAGGAGGAGAGAGTTGTGGAAGGCACAGATAGAAGAGAAAGCAGACTGAGGAAAGGGAGAAGGATGCATAGGTTTTTCAATATGTGATAGGAAAGTATTGCTGAGACCCTGTTTGGAACAGCAGATTGGAAGTGGGAGGGGGGGAGGAATGGCTAAACAATGAGTCAAAAGGTGACAAAAAGGAACTGGGGTTGCAGGGGTGGGCTTCAGTTGAATTGAAGGCATAGAGTTCTTTAGCAAAAGTGAAGGAGAGAATTAATATATACAGGCAGTCCCCGAGTTACACGGATCCGACTTATGTCGGATCCGCAGTTACGAACAGGGCCGTTCCTCTCCCTGGTCTCCAGCAGACCAGGGAGAGGAAGCAAAGCGGTGGAACACGTGGGCAGCGGACAGGGCTGTCCGCTGCCCACGCGCTCCGCGGCTTGGCTCTGCTTTGCCCCCCCGTTCCCCTGGTCTGCAGACCAGAGGGACGGGGGGGGCAAAGCAGAGCCAAGCCGCGGAGGACGCGGCCAGCTGACAGCTCTCAGCTGACCGCGCGCTCCGTGGCTTGGCTCTGCTTGGCTCTGCTTTGCCCCCCCATCCCCCTGGTCTGCAGACCAGGAGGACGGGGGGGGCAAAGCAGAGCTACGGGACCAACTGGCAGCGCCCCAGCTGCTGTACCACAGGTGTCCGGAGCAAAGCCATGGAGCACGGGGGCAGCGGGACAGCCCAGACGCGCCATGGCTGTCCTGCTGCCCTCGGGCTCCGTGGCTTTGCTCTGCTTTGCCCCCCGTCCCCCTGGTCTGCAGACTAGGGGGATGGGGGGGGGGCAAAGCAGAGCCAAGCCGCGGAGGACGCGGCCAGTTGACAGCTCTCAGCTGACCGCGCGCTCCGCGGCTTGGCTCTGCTTTGCCCACCTCCCGTCCCCCTGGTCTGCAGACCAGGAGGACGGGGGGGGCAAAGCAGAGCCAAGCAGAGCCAAGCCGCGGAGCGCCCGGCCAGCTGACAGCCCAGACGCTTCTGGGCTGTCAGCTGACCGCGCGCTCCGCGGCTTGGCTCTGCTTTGCCCCCCCTCCTCCCCCTGGTCTGCAGACCAGGGGGACGGGAGGTGGGCAAAGCAGAGCCAAGCCGCGGAGCGCGCGGTCAGCTGAGAGCTGTCAACTGGCCGCGTCCTCCGCGGCTTGGCTCTGCTTTGCCCCCCCCCCATCCCCCTAGTCTGCAGACCAGGGGGACGGGGGGCAAAGCAGAGCAAAGCCACGGAGCCCGAGGGCAGCAGGACAGCCATGGCGCGTCTGGGCTGTCCCGCTGCCCCCGTGCTCCATGGCTTTGCTCCGGACACCTGTGGTACAGCAGCTGGGGCGCTGCCAGTTGGTCCCGTAGCGCCGCTCTGGGCGCTACTGGACCAACCGGGCAGCACCCCAGCTGTTCTGACCCAGGTGTCCTGATTCAGCTACTGAATCAAGTTCCCCAAGTCAGCTGCTGCTGAAACTGATCAGCGGCTGATTCCAGGAAGCCCGGGGCAGGGGCTTCCTGTAGTCAGCCACTGGTCAGTTTCAGCAGCGGCTGACTTGGGGACGCCTGGGGCAGAGCAGCTTGGGTGCTGCTGGGTTGGTCCAGTAGCGCCGAGGAGCGGCGGCGCTACTGGACCAACCCAGCAGCACCCCAGCTGCTCTGCCCCAGGCGTCCCCAAGTCAGCCGCTGCTGAAACTGACCAGTGGCTGACTACAGGAAGCCCCTGCCCCGGGCTTCCTGGAATCAGCCGCTGATCAGTTCCAGCAGCTGACTTGGGGATGCCTGGGGTTCTTAAGTTGAATCTGTATGTAAGTCAGAACTGGCGTCCAGATTCAGCCGCTTGAAACTGATCAGTTTCAGCAGCGTCTGAATCCGGACGCCAGTTCCGACTTACATACAGATTCAACTTAAGACAAACCTACAGTCCCTATCTTGTACGTAACCCGGGGACTGCCTGTAATGAAGGAGTCAGCCTGCTCATGGGATTTCCACTAAGAATGCCCTATGTTGTGCTGGACACACTCATTTCAGCTCTGCACTTTCCTTGACATGTTTCTGAGCCTTTCAAAGCAGAACTGAGTCCAAACTGCTAGCTAGTATTAATGAAAGTAGCATTTCTATGTTAACATTCAGGAGCCTGATGTGTGAGTGAAGAACTACAAAGGAAGCGCAGCAAGCTAGCATAAGGGAAGTCTGGAATATGCTTGTTTTCCCCATGAGCCCATTGTAGTTTAATCTAGAGGTGCAACACCCCAGCATGGAGGGAGCAATAGGTGCACCTGAACTCTGTAGGTGTAATTTAAAGAAAAGAGTGTGTTGATGTTTCTGAAGCTGATAACACCATGTATTGACACGAGATAGTCACCGCATTAATAGTCTATTTTTTGTTACACACATTTTATTTATAGTATTATCAATCTTTACACACGGTACAGAACAATATATTGTCATCAGTAACAAAGTGTTAAACATTTGTGCATCCCATTTGACTTCATGATAAGAACATAAGAATGGCTGTACTAGGTCAAACCGAAGGTCCATCTAGCCCAGTAGCCTGTCTGCTGACAGTGGCCAGCGCCAGGTGCCCCAGAGGGGGTGGACTGAAGACAATGATCAAGCGACTTGTCTCCTGCCATCCATCTCCAGCCTCTGACAAACAGAGGCCAGGGACACCGTTTTATCCCCTGGCTAATAGCCTTTTATGGACCTAACCTCCATGAAATTATCTAGCTTCTCTTTAAACGCTATCTTTTGTTTCACAATAAGCTTCCCCTGATTTTTTTTTTGTTAAATAAGGCCTTGAGCTTATTAGCTGCATTTTTCCCTTATTTCCTTTTTTTAAAAACATGAGTTGAAACATTTAGTCATGAGAAAGCGAGGAATAGAGTTTTCTGTGTCACAGTCTAAACCTTGATCGGTTTGTAAATAAATATCCAAAAAGTTTAAACTTTGTTCTTCTACAATTGCTGCAGTCTTGGGCAAGTGATGTCTTGATGGCGTATATGCCAAACCCAGCAACATTTGATAAATGATAGTCAGCATAGTATGTTAATATGCTTTTTTGCATCATACTGCTATTTGGTTAGTTCAGCTAAGAACTCGTGATGTCATTAAGTGAAATGCATATCTCTTTTAATACATTGCTGCTTATACATGTTGAACCTCTCAAGTAGGAATAAGGGATCTTCTGGAAAAGGGCTTATTTTCCGCAAGATCCCGTCTAGACTGGCGCTTTTCTCCAGCAAAACCCCGAGCCGGAAAAAAGCGGCAGCCATGTTCATGCAAATGCCGTGGGGGACATTTAAATCCCCCGTGGCATTTGCAATTCCGAAGTGTCTCATTAGCATCCCTTTTCCGGAAAGGGGTGCCAGTGTAGACACAGCCTTAAAGTGTAGCTCTCAGATTCTCTGCTTACCGGACTCGGGAGAAGAAATCTCAGCCTTCTGAGATATGGGACATTTTCCGGCCTGGGAAGGAGTCAAGGGGTTTGAGCTCCACCGAGAGGCACTGGAGCATAAGCATAGTGCCTCAGCAGGCACTGTCTTGTGGAGTGGCTTGCATGTGTCTTGTAGCTCTCAAACTGTTGAAGATTGTTATATGAGGGTCAGTAAGGTTGGCCAATCCTGCTATGTATACAGATAGGTAGAAATAGGTAAATAACGTATCTGTACAGAAATATATATTTCTATACTTTGAAACAAGTGTTATATTACAGATACTAATACATATTAACACATCTGTTTATTATTTTCTCCAGTCTCGGATGTTTTTACTGCATGTTATTTTAAATACAGTTGTCAGCAGTAAAAATATAGCCTTAAACAACACTGAGAAAACTATTTCTACATGAAGTTGTGCACTCATATGCCTGCTTTTCCAGATGCTTTTTTTGCATAAGCAGTTTCTTTTTCTTTTGTGTAAATAAAAGATGTATAAAAAGTTGTTTTTGATTTCATTAAATTGGAGTCA
The DNA here is from genome assembly GCF_052426305.1 of Pelodiscus sinensis. Lineage (NCBI taxonomy): Eukaryota > Metazoa > Chordata > Testudines > Trionychidae > Pelodiscus > Pelodiscus sinensis. The sequence goes on from NC_143063.1 coordinate 38,343,394, forward strand.
GGATGAAATAATGCAGAGAGAAGTCAGTAGGATAAAATTCAGTGCTATCCCCACTAGGTAAAATTGTCCAATTAGACATAGTATCAGAAGATATTAGCATTTGAAGGCTGGGAGGGGGTACTAATTTCAACCTTAATGATCTCTGCTTTAGGAGTCAACATCACAAAACTTCACCTTTAATTTTAGCACATCTGTCAGTCTGTGCTGAAAAGGAGCCCAGGGCTAGTGGGTGACTGAAGACCCTTTTATCCCTAGAGAGGATTATATATTCCCTTCGAGTGTGTGTGTCGCGGGGGGGGGGGGGGGGGGGAGGAATGTTATGAAGCATATTGCTGCCAACATTTGCCCTGTTGACAAACAGGGAATTTCACATCAACCCTTTAACTTCATATCCACAAACAATAAATAACAAATGTATCTAAATTCTCATTATAAGGTATGTATGAAGCAACTAATTTGTAATGCCACATATCCAATAATGTCACATAGTGACCGAGCTGGACATATTTTTCCCCCTTTCAATAGATCACATTGATTTCCTGCATGACTTTATCTGCTTAATACAAACTGGGACTGAACAGTTATTTGTCTGGATTTAGCCATTCCTTATCAAACATTTATGAATTAGCTATTGCTGCTGCATCTTCTTGTAAGGTCTTTTTTTTATTTTTGTTTCAGTAAGAGTATGCAATGCCAGGGCTATTATAAAGCTAGCCATTGAAAACTAAACCTATTTTAGGAAACTGTGTGTGTGAGGGAGGTCGAGGAGCATGGCCATGTCAGTGCACTGTTTCTGGGACACTGGGTGGAAGTCTGTTAATAAGAATGATTGACTCTTCTGCTTGGAGGTTTCAGTATATTAAGATTGCCGGTTTCATAGCTGCACAGTAGGTTTGTGTTCTTGGGATGAAATGTCCAATTGAAAAAGAGAGGTTTACCTAACCTAGGTCAAATATATAGCCATCATATGTCTGTAGATAGAACAGGATTAGCATTAGGGTCATACAAAGGTCAGCAGGTTTGATTACGAGACTTCTCAATTGGACTTTAATCTGCATAGAAGAATTGGAAAATAAATAAAAGTAACATGACCTCAATATTTTTTCATTTTTCTTTTTCAACTTCTCTGTTCTTTGTCCTGAATAATAAAAAAAAAATTATGTAGACTAGATTGTAATGTTTATAATATTTCAGTTAAATGAGCGTAGAAATACAGACAGATATGGATAAGCTATTCTCTGTGCTGTGGCTTATTTGTAATGTTTGTTTTAAATGAAAAACACGGTACGTATATTTAAAATGCTCACCTGCTGTTCCACAACTTTTAATCCCTAGGATCCATACATTTTCCAACCCATATTATTAAAATAGAATAGTTAATCTTTATTTAGTGCCTTTCATCTAAGGATTTCAAAGCACTTTATTAAGTGCTTTACGAAGTGAAGAAATAAGCCTCAAACAATACCTCAGAGATGCTGGGCAGTTTTTATTCTACCTCTTTTGCAGACAGGTAAGATAAAATACACATCGTGAATCAGAAGGGCAAGTCAGTAGAACCTAAATTCCTGCCTGCCTGTTTCCTGGCTTAGCCTTTTGTCTAAACCTGAGGAATGCTCAGAAATGTATGTGGAAAAGAAATTAGAAATGTTAGTACAAACTATAAAATTTAATAATTGTGTAGTAAAGGCCTCTTGAAGTGAAGCCTCATTGTTATTAATAATGATCATCATTTATACAGTGCCATAAATTTGCCCGGTACTTACAAAGAAAACCTTGCTTGTGATTTCACTTAATCTGTTTATAGTTGTCTTTAACCCCCTTACAGTACATTGTATTATACTTTGCCTCCTTTTTTATTTCTCTTCATTAGTGCTTGCGGTGACCTCGCAGTAAGCTCTCTTACATAGAAGCCTGCCATTCTGCCTTGAATGTACAAGGTCAATAATGATTACCCTCTAACTTTGAAGGGCATCCCCTCTTCAGCTTGCATAGTGTGTTGAGTCAGTCCCTCTGCATGCCATAATTGTAATTTCTCTTGTAAACTGCAATACCAATAAAGGAATTGTTAGTTCAAAAATACTATTGCACTAGTATTGCACTTTTGCTAATGAGTTAAACTGGCAACAGCAAACTATACCTGCATTTTTAAATTGTGATAAATTATTGGCTTTATATTTCACAGTCTATTTAGAGCAACCCATATGAATGTATACAATTTTGGAATATATTTCAAAGGTGGTAAACAGCCTGTTCTCTTGTAATGTGTGGTTAAAAAGTTACATTTTTATAGTCAACATACAGATGCTAAATGTGGATGTTTAATTTTTTTTCAGCTCCCAAACAACATATACGATGATCTGTGTACCCTTTAAATGAACCAAATGCATGTGCACAGCACAGGGACGTTACCTGTTCTGAGCATCAATGTATATTAGGCAAGCTATGTTTATTTAGCTGTAATAGCAGTTTAAAACTATTAGTCCTTGAACAAGCAATTATACATAAAGTGAGTCCAACAAAAGGATATAAAAGAACATACTTTTATATACTTGGTGATGACTGTTTTGTGTCTCAGGCCAATAGCTGGAACTATAGCTCAATATGATGAACTGGGAAGGCTTTCTTAATGAAAGAACTGATGTTTTCTGTGCTGTGCAAACTAACTTTTTTAAATGATGTGCTTTAATAGTTTGTATAAAATTGATTGTTCATTTTCCTATTAAAGTATCATTTTTTTCTAATGTCAGAATCAGGACTTTTCTAGGTTAATGCCGCTGGGGAATTAAAAATAATATTAATTCTGATATTTTATTTAAGCACTGTGATCGGCTCACCCTTTGCCTGATTCAAAGATCTGTGCAAATATGTTTTAAGAATACTGCTGATTTGATTTTCACTATCTTTTTTCCTGTGCTGTGCATTGTCAGGAACTGCTGGGAAATGTGACTTTTTAAAATTCTTTAACAAACATTAAAACCAGGAAAAGGCACTGGGGTAATAAATATAAGAAATGTTGCATTCATATAAATCTCTAAACAGATATATATATATTAGTTTTAAAAACTGAGTTCACCAAACATGAATAGTCACTTAAAGTGTAGCTGAAATTGACTATGTCATGTATCAGCCTAATAGCTGGAGCCCTGGTTCAATACAATGAACTTGGGAAGGTTTTCTTAATGAAAGAACTGACGTTTTCTGTGCAGTGGTTACATTCATCAGACCACATAGTGTTCATTACACTACAAAGGTCTGCCAATGTGAATTGTGAGGATCATCAGTTAGATAAACCTGATAAGGACAGAAGATAGTGAAGGACTGAAAGACTTCAGTACCTTAAGAGAATATTCAAAATCAGGTTGCTTTGATGACCTTTCACCACTGTATTAAAATCTATACTGTATTTAATAATGGAGTCCAAAATTTCTAACCTGATTCTGCTAAGTATTATCCTTACAGTAAGTTACTGGAGTATGTGCGCATCTCACTACTGATTAGTACAAACTCAACATAGTATCTAAGGCAATAGTATTTATTTAATTTCCTTTGTTTAAATACTGTGGAGGTTATTGAAAAATGGACACTATCTTTCAATTAGGGCTAATTAGACTCTTAAAACCACCCTGGTTTGTGGTGCTAATTTGGAAAAGTGCCACATACTGGGGTTGATTTCTTCAGAGAGACGATGAGCCCTGAGCCATTGGGAAATGGGAAAACCAGACGCGTTGATTGGCAAGGTCAAAGCTGGAAGGCCCCTATGCTGACTAAGGAGCAGGCATATTCAGTGGGGATTTGTATCCACTCTGTCCCTTGCTTACCTAATAGGAACATTGTTACATTGTTTCATAGGGAGATTAGTGATTGAAAGGGGAGATTTACAAAGTAAAGATAAAAGTTTTGACAAAATTCTCCTAACATTCAGTCTGTTAAGAAGCTTGTCTGCTCTATGAGGCAGCACATTGAATCTAAACACGTTCTAGGTTCACAAATAGAATGTTTGTTAAAACAGACACCCAAACTGGCTTAATATCTATTTTACTAATTGCTCAGGTATGTTGTTGTTTTATACCATAGACACTTATAGTTGTAGCATGGGAGTCATAGAACTATCACAGACATCTTAGTCTGTATCTGCAAAAACAGTGAAAAGTCCTGTGGCTCCTTAAAGATTAACCGATTTATTTGGGCATACACATTTGTGTATAAAAAACACTTTGTCAGACATGCCATGGCGTATGACAGAATGTTTTTTACCCACAAAAGCTTACACCAAAATATATCTGTTAGGTTCTAAGGCCAAAACTTCAATTTATTATTATTATTTCAAATGTACTAAGTTCATTTTCTGGACACCCGATTTTACAGATTCGAAGTTCTGTGTCCTCACTATGGGGAAGAATCGAATGTAGTCTGAGGTAGTGCATCCAGATTAATGGAGCCTGGCTCAGACACAGAGCTCTAGGGCTGAAGGGGGCCTCCTGGAGACCAGTTAGTTTGAATTAGTGTCACTGGAGCAGCTCCACCAACATTATTTCGGACTTAAAAGTTTGGCAATAGTGTTACTCCTCGTGAAAAGCAGGACTACAGAGTTTGAATTCTGCGACCCCTTATTCCGGAATATTGGGTTTGGTAGTGTGGACGCATCGCTCAGAAAATCGACCTTGGGGGGCTAATTTCAGACCAGACCTAAGGTATCACAGGACTATTAGATGGAGGACTTGTCTACACTGCCACTTTGCTGTGCTGTATCTTTCTCACTCAAGGGTGTGAAAAAGCACCCCTCCGCTGAGAGCAGCAAGTTACAGCACTAGGGATGTTAAAATGTGTTTATTCAAGTAAACATGTCACTGCTGAAAATTTCAGCAGTGACATAGTTACATGCAGCAGGAAGGGGCAGGCCATGTGAGCACTGGCTCCCACCAGCCGCCCTACCCCGGGCTGCTGCCTCTGTTACTGGGAGAGAGAGGTGGTTTCCCTAGAATTGGTATGCACAGGGGTTCTCTTAAAAACTGGCTCCCTGAAGGGGCTGGAGAGAGCACTTGGGAGGGGGCAGGTGACAGAAGCAGCAGTACAGAGAGAGCTGGAGAGAGCTCTTAAAAGCTGGCTCCCAGAGTGTACAGGTTCCCACCTGCCCCCCATCCCCGTGCTGCTAACTCTGATGCAGAAGCAGCAGCAGCATGCAGTGCGGGGGAGGGTAACTTTGCATGTTAACTGATGAACCCATGTACCTGGTTACACTTTCACGTGCCTATAAAGCACTAGTTTAAACATGCTCCTGGCACTGGGAGCTACGCTCCTCGTGGAGGTGTTTTACCTAGAGTTCTCTCCCAGCGCTGGTGCTGTGACCACACTGCCTCATTAAAGCACTCCTCTGGCAGCCCTTTAAACTTCAAAGTGTAGACACATCCTCAGAGTCTGTACCTCAGCATCACTTCAGCATTGCCTTATTTGTCCGACTTTCTTTAAATATATTTTAAAATATAGTATAACGGTGTCTGTAGCCATTTAGCCCTCTCCCTCCTCACCCTGCTGACCTCTCTGGAGGTTATAAAGTTGATGGCTGAGAGGGACGCACATAATGAGGGGCATGTGAATGCTAGTGCTTGCCAAGTTGCCTGGTGCAGTCCATCATGCTCCTCCAGCCCTCCGTGCCCAAATAGAATTTGTTACACCCACTACCAGCTATCGCGGCCCTCTTTACACCATTACTGTGGTTGTGAAGAAGGGGACAACATTGGTAGGGGAGGGTCTGATATGTTGGGGGTTACAGTGCATTTTGTGGCTGGAGTGAATTTGTTCAACAGGGCTTTCTTTGTTGTGGAATTATTCACCAGAAGCTCACCAGGGGGACACAGCAATGCCATGTGAAAGTAAAGGAATGTCAGACAAGAATACCACAGGACAAGGCTGGATCTGAGCCACAGACATGGAAGGCTGACAACATGCACCCATAACCATGCACAGCATTGTTCGTATCCCCTGAGGTATTGGGTCCCTAGCTTAGAATTCCAATCTGCTGCAGGAACTGTGAGATACTACCTTGGTAAGTCATGCAGCCCCTGGCAGTGAGGATGTGCTCAACCATCTAGTGGGGACACGCTAAATCACATTTGTTAAATCGATGCTCTTCCAAGTCAAATTAAATAAAATTGACCAATTTTTGTAGTGTAGATATCCCCAGAAAGACAGCGGTGGCACATGGGGCTTAGAATATGTTCTGTGCCTCTCACCTGCCTCAGCGGGGCATGTCATCTTCTAGTCTCTTTGGTATCAGACAAGCCATAATGCTAAGAACAGAGAAGGCAACACACGAAATAGGAGACTCCAAGACAGGAAGACAGAACACAAGACCTTACAGGAAAGGATGAAAACTTGAGTCGCTTACATTCTCAAAACTGTTTCTCTCCCTCACCATGAAGATAGCACTTCAGGAGTGACTTTGGGATGGAATATATTGCAGGAGGGGGTACAAAAAGTCTGATCTGTGCAAAAGATCATAATTACTATTCATATGATGCTGTAGTTTAACACTTCTGCTGCCAAATAACAACTGCTGTACAATGGCTAAACATCATCAGAGATAGCCTTTATATTGTTTGTTTATAGTTGATCAATTAAACCTTCTTATTCATAGTTTGTGAGAACCAGAAATGAGACTAATTTATTCATGATATTAACCTACATCTCCTACATCATAATACACCCCTTATGGTGAATTCCTCTTGCATATCATATGTGTTATTCTGTACACAAGTGATTGGTAACAAAACGCCAAGAAATTTCACTTGCATCATTTAAAACAATGGTTTTCAAGCAAGCATACACATACACCTGGGGGTAAACTAGCGTCTTCCTGGGGGTACATCAATTCATCTAGTTATTTGCCTAATTTTACAACAGGCTACATAAAAAGCACTAGAGAAGTGAGCACAAACTAAAATTTCACTTTTTTATACTGTGCTATATGTTATACACTGAAATATAGCACAGTATTTTTATTCGAGTTGATTTATAATTATATATAATTATATGGTAAAATAAAGCAATTTTTCAATTATAGTGTGTCCATGACACTTTCGTATTTTTATATCTGATTTTGTAAGCAAATAGTTTTTAAGTGAAATTAAACTTGGAGGTACCAGACTCCTCAAAGGGGTACAGTAGCCTGGAAAGGTTGACAACTAACTGATTTAAAACATCTACATGAGTGATAATTTTCTATATGATTTAGGTCTAAGGTAGAATTTTCCCATAAATATATACATAAAAATAATAATTATATAGCGTTTCTAATCTTTACTTGACTTAATATTTATAAAGAGGTTTGAAAATATAAAGACGTCCATATGTTAAGTACTATGCAGATTTTGTGCTTCTGGGAGCAGAGGGCACGGGACAGAGTGTGGTCTCAGTTACACTTGGGCTTTTTCTTGCTGTTCTGTGAAAGAAGATGGAAATCCACACAACCTCCTGCCCCAGCGCTTTGTGCAAGGGGATGCTTCATCTACTCTTGCAGAGCATCCATTTCATCTCTCCATCAGACTCCCTTCCCAGAACCTGGCATGGAGTGTGGAGCTGGAAAAGAAATTGGGAGGGAGATATTGGATGAAAAGGGGGCGTGCTTTGAGCAAATTGTGCTCTTGCTGTTCTTTCCTTTCCATTGTCCCCATCGGCCACAGGAAACTGAATGCACATTAGAGCAGGCCTGACGCTGTTCTAATAGACATCGGAAGCCATGTGGAACCATGCAAATATGGAAGCAAAAAAAGTGACGTAAAACTGACTCACTGAGTATCTGGCTTAGTGCCTGTATTCTATCTGTAAATAGTCATAAGTATTATAGTGATCGATTTAAATTTTAAACATAAATAATATTTCTTATATCACTAATCATTTAGTGATTGTCCCTTTGGAAATCTCATGATTTGAGGATATAAAACTGTTGCACAGAGGAGAGATCAATAGTAGAACTAAATATAATTTTAAATGGCCACAAAACCTTACACAGTTAGGTCATCCCTACTTGAGTAGTCACATTCTTTCACTCTACCATACTGCTACAGTCAGAGTCAGTGGAAGATCTCTACCTGGGGCATCCTTTGATATGTGAGATTAGAAAGGGCCCTTGATTTTTCTGATACACTTTAGGAAAAAAAGAAATTGTTGATCTTGAGAATGTATTGTAAAAGTTCATCTCTTTGGGCATTCATTAGAGGTGATTGAGATTTTGGTGGGATGCGGATTTTTATCTGGGGTGACTAGGATTGTGTGTGAATGAAGGTATGAAAATTTCAGTTGTGTGGACTGGTACCTTTGGTGTGGAGGGAACTTGTTAGTGTGTTCTTCCTTTTTTTCCTCTTAGTTGCAATGCATTTTTAATTATTTGTTAAAGTAGCGAACCTGGGATACGGACCTTTTTTTATAATCTGGGGATGCTGAAAGCAAAATAAATAAATAGATGGTATATCTGACACAGCTGATATAAAGTAGAAGAAAGCCTACTAGAATAATCAGCACATCAAGACACTAAGGAAGAAGGAAGTTTATGTGTCATATAGTATAGTTCTGCTGTATTCATTTCACTCCCCCAGTCCTCTAGTTCTGATGTAATTAAAATAAACTAGTAATTATATTGAATAATATAATTTTGTGCAATAAGGATGTTAAAATTGTTACTAAAATATGGTACCTCATTGAGTCTTTATCGAGTTGCAAAGATTTGGGAGAGAGAGCAAAAATGAGGCATCTTTTAAGTCACTTCCCATCCTTGCAACAGAGGTAAATATAGAAATACAAAACCTTTACAGAAACTACACATCTCTCAGAACACAAATAAAATTCCTTCACATAAATGCAGGCTGGTGAGTGCCTGTTAATATTGTATATTGTTACTGTATATGCTATTGAGAGATGACTAGATGCTCATAGTTGTGGGGCAGAAGCAAATAACTGTAGGAAGAGTGAGTGTGCGCGGCGGGGGGGGGTGGGTAGGAGGCGAGGAACAGGTAGAAATTAATGTCTGGCCTCATCGTATTTCTTGGATTATCTCTAATTGAATAGTTTTCAGTAGCATATCCTGATTTTATCCTTCTCAAACTCAAAAATTTACTCAAGTAAAATGGTTTTCTCGAATTTAAAAACAACAAAAATTTCACTAAAGACCATTAAGCGGCCTCAAGTCCCACGTTTTAGTGTTCATCATTTGTACCGATTATAGTGTGACAGCTCTTGAGTTTCCAATGATAACAGCCATCTGACTTGATCTGAGTTCAATGGATTTTCACTAAAATAGAATCATCGCCTTTGTGATGGATAGAAAAAGTAAAGCAATACATCCTGATAAATGCTTTGGCTTTTTTTTCCCCCTTCCCTTACTGTGACCTTGTACAATCTATACGTGAGCAAAGCTGAGCCCTGGCCACCGCTGCAACGCATCAGGACTTTGAAATTTAAGTAGCTCTGAAACCCATCAATGGGGTGAAGGGAGAATGGCCTGAGAAAGCAATGGATCATGCTTAGAGGACTCACAGGGAAACAGGGTAAGCTGAAGGTCAATACGCAGACATGTCCTGAAGGAACAGCTCAGACACTCATTCACATTCACATCTCAAAGCCACTGCTGCTATAACACTGTGAGGAGAGATCAGTAGGAGAGTAAAATAAAGCAAGAATTTCAGAGCATATAATTTCTTCTCAGAAGCCAATGGCACAAAGGTGAGGTATAAAATAACCCTAATCACCCCATCGGAGGAACAAGGAGCATAACACAGCAGAATCACTTTAAGATCAACTGCAGGGTAACAGAAACAAAGTTTGTAAGTCCTGGTAATTGAGAGACACATTTAATATTTTTTAATAAGCCATTGTTTGTTTGTAGCGGAGTATTCAGCATGGCATGGGAGTGAGCTAACCTGGAAAGGAGAGTGTCTGAATTCATGTACAGGCATGCATATAACTAAAGGCCTTTATACTTTGTAAATTAGACTTTTTATCAATTGATATAATTGTGGTGAAAAGTTCTTTTTAAGTTTCCAGTCAGATTCTCGTTGGTTTTGATTTCTGTATTTTATGTAAAGGTGTGTGCTGCCAGATACAGATATGCCTGGCTTTTAAATAAATAAATAAATAAAATTAGTATACAAATGTGAACCCCCAGTTACCATGCCTAAAGCAGAAATTGCCGAACAAGTCAAGAGGCTTATTAGCATTTTATGTAAATCAGTTATTACTGTTCTCCACTTCCTTAATTATCCATGTTATTTCAATACAACCCTTTCTTTGATGTCCCAATTCTATATTTAAATAGTGCAAGATTTCTATCATATCCTCCCGCTGAGGTTTGTTCCATGCAAAAAACATGCCAAGAGCAGCTATTTTAGAGACAACTGGGAAATGTTTAATTGGTTAATCCCATTTGAGTTATGAGGGTGTATTGCCATGCACAGAAAAATCAGGAACATGTTAGGTACTGGCTAAGAGAAGTTCACTAACACTTGCAAGACTTTCCCTGAAATCTAGACATGAAGACATTGCATTTCTTAGCCATCCAATGGGAAATAATTCAAAGGAAAATCCCTCAAACTTCTTTGAAATGTGCTATATGACTTGTTCTTTGTAGAAATAAAAGACATTATTTTGCTCCTTGTATTGCAATCCATGACTCTCTTTACATTTGAACTAATGATAAAGTGACAAAAAGAAAAGAACAATATTTCAACTAGCTTTCTCTACGCTCCTGAAACCTTCATGGTTATGTATGACTGAGGCAGAACCTACCGTTGCAAATAGATGACACTGTTTCACAGGTTAGCGTGTTGTGAATTTCTCACACTTGTCTTTGTGTATATTAATCTTGTCCATAATAACATTTGATAGTTGCTTGTTAGAATTAGTTCTGCAGAAATGGTGCTTTGCAGAAATTTGATAATTACCATACAGCATTACTATTTTAGACTGGAGAGACTTCAGAGTAAAGTATACTTGTCTTCTGCAGTAAGCACTTTGTAGTTTAACCTCCTTTTTATTTTTTTAAATATATTTAACATGTTTGTTGCAAACAGTGAAGATTTGAATTAATGAAGATCTAAGTATCTCTGAAGGATATTGCACAGTTAACTGACAAGTGTGTTTACTTGATTTGGCCAGGAAGACAACTGTAGATACAAGAATGGAGAAAGGCTATTGGATCAGATGGATCAAATATACAATGCTTCAACATTTTCAGGGGGTTAAATGAAAACAAATAAAAGAGCATCCCTGCTTGTGAATTGTAGCGAAAGACACCAGCTGCATTTAATAAATAATGCTGATTTCCACTTATTTTTGAAAATTGGAGACTAACATTTCATAATGGCACAATTGTTATGAACTATTTAAAAAGTACAGAAGTGTAATTGTCATCTACAGAGTGAATTGTTTAATGAATAAAAGTAGGGAAAGAAAGCACCAGTTCATTGATTATTTTTATTTATTTTATATTTTAATTATCTCTGTGTTCTTATTGTGGATAAAGTGATTCTTTGTGAGCATTTTCTCAAATGAAGGTTCAGGTTGTCCATATAATAGTATCAAATTACAAGCTTTCTCATATTTGCAGTTCTTGTAAACACATCTCCCTCTTACAGAAATAGGTTAACTTATTAAAAAGTCTCTGCCAGAAATGTGCATTGCTGAGTTTCCATCACTGGGAAGTACATTGTTCCAATTCTGAAATTATACAGTCTAAAATCATCATCATGTATTTTCATCAGGATGAAATATCGGGAGCTCTGCTTAGTGCAAGGTTTTATTAATGATGTGCTGTCAGAAGCTGGATGCTCTGCATATTTGCATATTAAACAGCTGAGTGAAGAAACATTCCTTTTATTGCTGCAGGGAATAAATCAGTTTAAAGCAAGTTCTCATCATTTATACTCCTTTCAGCTAAGTCTTCTTTTATTGAAATAAATTGTTGAAGTGCTTTGCTCATTCTTTGAATACTGATGAAATTTACCTTGATAGGGCCCCAGGAAAAATAATATTTTCTTAAAGGTGCAGTGTTGTTCTTTATCTAACTAGAACTTTCAGGAACGATCTACAAGAGAATTTGTGAGGGGGGGAAAAAAAGAGAGGGAGAACTTTTCAAAGCCGTACAGTGATTTAAGATGTTCTTGTGTATCTTTGTAATTTTCTCCTAATGAAAAAATCTACCTGATATCTACTTACATGAGAAATTCTATGCTTCTATTTTGATTTTATGTATTGATTCCTGTTTCAGTAAAAAAGGCTTCTTAATAGGATAGGATGAGCAATAATTTTTGAAGTGGGGCCACTTCACAAATTTCTGAAGTAGCTCTGGACTGCCCTAGCAGGGGCGGGACCTTGGGTGGAAGGGGTGGAACCAGGACACTTCCTGTGCTCACCCGCCCACTGACCCTGATTGGCCTGTGGGTGGAGGAGCACGTGAAGTCTTTGACTTCTCCTTTGTATCTAGAAAGAAACTCCAGCTGTTGGAACAGCTAGCTGTTCCCTCTAGGTGCCGCACATCTGTGGCAGCAGAAGAAGACTTTGTGCGCTCTCCCTGCCCCCAGGCCAATCAGTTAAAAACAGCTGGTCATTCCCTTTGGTGCTGTGGGCTGGATCAACTAGCATGGTGTGCCGGATTCAGCCCATGGCGGCTCTCTTGCTCACCCCTGTATTAGGACATACTTCCTTGTATTTCGGAATTAACATAAACTTCTGTTGTCTGTTGGTGACATTGTAGCTTTAGAAATCTGTTGGCTAGAAGACTTGAAAAAGTTAGCAACAAAGAGGGGAAAAAAGTTTGCAGATTTACTGTTCTTTCACGGTGCATGGAATGAAACACAATAATGTGTCTTGAGACTCTGGATTCCCCAAATTTGTGTGAATAAATCATTTTGAAATTACAGTTGATTAAAAGATAATAAAGACGACATTTAGTATATTATCATTTTCCAGACAAGGACCAGAAAAGAGAAATAAATGAAAAGTCATTTAAAATTAAGTGAAAGAATTGTATGGAGCTAGACAGAGATTTTGCTTAGAGTGTTTAACTGAAATCAGCTTCAAGTTGTATCCTGCTTAGTCACACTTTGGGGATGTGCTGACTTTGTGGATAGTGGAACCTTCTAATAGCAATACTTGATGCACATTCTTCAACTCTCCCGTCTGTCTTTAGTGGTGCATTGATCAGGGGCATGGTCCTGTGTGTGGGGGTGGAGGGGAACAGAGGGGAACAAAGTTGGTGCCATTGCTGCCTCATTTCCTTTCTAGTGCCCTGTAACATTAGAATCCCCGTGCTCTATGCTCCCAGAAGCACAAAATCTGCATAGTACTTACCATATGTATGTTTTTCTATTTTCAAATATTAAATCAAGCGAAGGTTGGAATCTCTCTCTCTCTAAATAAATAAATAAATAAATAAATGTAATTGGGAAAATTTATACCTTAGTCTTAAATCTGACAACTAAGGCTACGTCTACACTGGCATGATTTTCCAGAAATGCTTAAAACGGAACAGTTTTCCGTTATAAGTATTTCTGGAAAAAGCGTGTCTACATTGGCAGGATGCTTTTCCGGAAAATCTGTGCTGTCTACACTGGCCCTTTTCCGGAACAGTTTTCTGGAAAAGGACTTTTGCTCGAATGGGAGCAGCATAGTTTTTCCGGAAAAGCACTAATGATTTTACAGTAGATCGTCAGTGCTTTTCCAGTAATTCAAGGGGCCAGAGTAGACAGCTGGCAAGTTATTCCGGAAAAGCGGCTGATTTTCCAGAATAAGTGGCCAGTGTAGACAAAGCCCAAGAGAAAAGAAAAGGAATAGCACACTAACAACCTCACTCCACACCACAAAACAGAAATTTCTCCATTGTCCACAACTTTTTGCATGTCACTATGCACTAGATTTGGAATCCAATTATGATATTCACTTTGGCATGGCAGTACTCCAGACATTACTCAGTGAGGGTTCCCCCTACTACTTCTGTCTTGAGGTACTGCTCACCTTGCTTTCCCAAGAGTGAAAATACTGAGAAGGCACTTAAAGAAGAAATTGAGGTTACTTACTTGTAACTGGAATTCTTCGAGATGCATGCACCATATTCTTACTTGCTGCTCAACTTCCTTGCCTTTGCATAGTCCTAATTGTATAATTTGGTATTCTGCTTATTGTTTGGAAGGAACTGAGGCAGCAACAGCACCAACACCTCCATTTAGGGTCATGCCCTCACTGGAGCAAGCTTAAGAAACATGAGGGAAGGGTCGGAGTATCTCCAGTAGACATTGCTAGAAGGTTTCACAGCTCAGCTTTATCAGGTCAGTGCATCCCAAAATTATGAACCTGCAGAATACATCTTTAAGAACTCCAGTTACATGTAATCAACCATATATCCACTGAGAATCAAAAATATTGAGAGCATCCAGTTATGAAAGTCTCAGGAATACTTTCAGAGAGGTAGCCGAGTTAGTCTGTAACAGGAAAAACTTAAAAAACAACAAATAGTCTGGTAGCACTTTGAAGACTAACAAAACACATAGATGGTATCATGAGCTTTCGTGGGCACAGCCCACTTCTTCAGATAACCGGAGAAATAGAAATACCAGTTTCTTAGCTGATGTGCTGTTGAGTGATAATTTATTTAAAGTCTACTAGGTTCCATTTCATTCATGACTTATGGAACAAATCTGTTACTATAGGAAGAGAAATATGCTCCAAGAAATTATCAAAGGAAAAAGTTTGTTTTTGTTCTCTTTTTTTTAATCTTAAAAGTTAACAACATCAAGCCTTTTTGTATTACACACAGTATTGTTTACAACATAGATCATTAGTGACAGAAGCTTATTTTTAAGTGGGAAATGCACATTTAATAACATGAAAATAATATCAAAATATGTTCTCCTACATGTTTGCCAAGTGAACGATCGCTTTTTCTTTGTTTTCGTTTAAGAGGTTAGGTTTAGCAAGAGTATTTTCACATTTAAAAAAAATAGTGATACACTGCAGCTGTACTTTATTTTAATTGGACAGCACTAAGTGAGCTGAATTTATAACTGTGGAGCCAGCAGCAAATGCTACACTTTCACTTTTAAGCTTATAC
Organism: Pelodiscus sinensis; assembly: GCF_052426305.1. Classification (NCBI taxonomy): domain Eukaryota; kingdom Metazoa; phylum Chordata; order Testudines; family Trionychidae; genus Pelodiscus; species Pelodiscus sinensis. Next base: position 38,358,488 of record NC_143063.1, read on the forward strand.
AGATGTAAATAAAACCCTTGAAGCTAAATTCATAAGGAATCCAAATGGAGTTACTTCTGAATCACATATATACATCTGTCTGTCTCTCTCTCTCATCAGTGTCACTCTGTCTCCAGGCATATATCCCTTAAGGTTAACTTTACACAAACATTATACACACCATCTGATTATTAAAATCCTCATATTAAAGATAACTTGTTGGGTATTAATTGTTTAAATTGTATTGATATTTGCAAGATATGAAGAGTACAGTTACAGAATCTTCTAAACCAGTGGATACTGTTACAGCTGGAAATCCTGGAAACACTTTTATCCTTCCAAAGATTTAGTTACTGACATTCTGAAGTATTCTCCCAATAAAAAGGATGTCATATCTTTGAATACTTTATTATACAGAAATATAAAAGGAGTCTTACTTAATGTAAAGTGCTTGTTGAAGTCACATGCAATTTTTGTGTATATGATTGAATATTATATCTGGCAAAATGCACTTTCTGAAATTTGGATTAGAGAGGTAATGTGGTTAGACCTATTGTACTTCACAGGAGTGTTGTCAGGCTTAATTAATTATGCTGCAGCTATATGCAGTGCAGGTTCTGTGCCAATATATCTCAGTGCCATTAGTGTGGAAAAATCCTCTCATCAGTAGGGATGCTACTACCAACATATACCTCACCATACATGTAACTTCCTAGCATCTTGCTTGCTTGTTTTGTTTGCTTACTTGCATGGGAGAGAGAATAGAAATGTACCCCATTCCTACTCTCTACATCATTCTAGGGTGGGTTGGAGGAAGGCGGCGGAGTGGGGGGAGAAACTAGGGCAGCTCTTTAATCTCATTTTTGAAAAAGAATGCCTTCCTTTATTGCTGCTGGCAAGAAGATGTAGCTATATTAAATGATCTACATAGTAACGACTTGCCAGAATTTCCTTTGTGACTATTGTTATTAGAAATTAGAGATGAAAAAGACCTATTAAGTCATGTTGCTTTCCCTGACCCTCTCTTGTGAGTTTCAGATAACTTCCTTTATTATATTATCATATGCTTTTTTGTGGTAAAGTTTGAATGACTCAAGTGATGGGGCATTCACCAGCACCCTAAGGAAAGTATTCCACAGTCTAATGAACTTCAGGGTTTGGACATTTTTCTTTCAGATCTTTAGCCTAAACTTGAAGTAAGATACAGGAAAAGAAAGCTGAGCTTCTTTTAATGATAAATCCACATGAGATGTTCCCATAATATTCAGCCACAAACTATAAATCTAAATACAAGGAAAAATACTTATGAATTCATAATTCAAATATAGTAGTGTCAAAGATGAGATATAGAATGGGATATAGAATGTAAAGTACAAAACCACTGGAATCAGTCTGTAACAAGTTCAAACGATCAATAGATTGAGACTCCTTCTCCGAAACATTTCTCAAACAAAACCCCAATTGCATCTCCCTTTCTGGAAACCTTTCCCACGAGCCCCTACTTCTGTGATATACTTTCCAACAAGAATCTATTTTAATGATTTGTAAAACTGATTGTGAAACAGATGTTGGGATTAGTCCTGCTTTTAGCAAGGGATTGGACTCAATGACCTCCTGAGGTCTCTTCTAACCCTAGGATTCTGTGATAGAAATGTAGCCGTGTTAGTCAAGTGTAGCTGAAACAAAAAACAGAACTATGTAGCACTTAGAAGACTAACAAGATGGTTTATTAGGTGATGAGCTTTCGTGGGTCAGACCCACTTCCTCAGATCCAATAGTGGAAGAAAATTGGCACAACCATATATACCAAATGATACAATCAAAAAAATAAACACATATGAAAAGGACAAATCAAATTTCAGAACAAAAGGATTCTTTGTGTGTTTCTTCATTTTCCCATTCTAATCACAAGAAAGGCGCCTGTAACTGTCCTTTCCACAAGGGCTTCTGCTTTCTCTCTTCTTTCCTAGCACCTTATCCCATCTATCATCTTCCTATTAAAGAGACAAAAGTGCTCTGTCATCATCATAAACTAATAGAACTGGAAGGAACTACAAGAGGTCAGGAAATCCAGTTCCCTGTACTCATGACAGGACCAAGCACAATCTAGACCAGAGATAGGTAACTTAGGCTAGTGTTTAGGCCACATGAGTGACCCTCCTTCATCTCACTGGACCTGAAGATTGCATTAACCAAGGGGGTCTCCTGGGATAGGGCAGTTTTGCTAACACTTGCCTGCATACTTAGAATTTGTGGGTTGTGCCAATTGTAGCAGTGTTTTGATTGGATGCAGAGGGAGCACACAGTTCTCATAGTCAATGTTGCATGCAGTCAGCATGCATCTCTCCATGTGCTCTTGCTATATATACATTTCACTTTAGTAATACCAATAGGAAAAAAAATATGCGGACAGAAACCAGTGAAATCTGGCAACCCTGTATGTGGGCAACAATAAACAAAATGTCTTGTGGACAATACATGACACCCCTCTTGGCTGAAAATGGCGAACCAGAGTCAATGGGAGCTGCAAGGATCCATGACTATGGACCACTTAGGTAAATGAAGCAGCACGGGCCTGCTAACAGCTTTCGCAAAGTGGGCCTGTGGCCTGCTTTTGGAAACACTGATCTAAATCATTGATGAAGATATTGAACAGAACTGGTCCCAAAATTGATCCCTATAGAACCTCATTTGTTATGCCCTTCCAGTATAGGGAGGTACTCTCTGGGAATTGTTATCCAACTGTTTTTACAGGTTGCATTTTCTTGATTTATTTAAGAGATGGTCATGTAAGACTGTATTAAATGCTTTACTAAAGTCTAATTATACCTTATCTACCACTTCCCCCTAATATACCAGGCTTGCTATCTTATCAAAGAAAACTATCATGTTGATTTGACATGGTTTGTTCTTTACAAAGCCATGCTGACTGTTCCTTATCACTTTATCTTCTAGATGTTTGCAAACGAATGGCTTATTTACTCCATTATCTTTCCTGGTACAGAAGTTAAGATGACTTATCTGTAATTTCCTGAGTTGTCCTTATTTCTGTTTTTATAGATGGGCACTTTATTTGCCCGTTTCTAGACTTCCAGAATCTCTCCTGTGTTCCATGACTTTTCAAACATAATAGTTAGATATCTCCTCAGTCAGCTCTTCATGTATTTTAGGATGCATTTCATCAGGCCCTGGTGATTTGAAGACATCTAAATTGTCCAAGTAATTTTTATTTTGTCCTTTCCCTATTCTAGCTACTGAGCCTACCCCATTTTCACTGACATTCACTCTTAATTGTCCACTCACCACCAACCTTTTTGGTGAAAACTGAAACAAAGACGTCATTAAGCACCTCTGCCATTTCTACAGTTTATATTATTGTCCTCTCCTCCTCCCCTCATTGTGCTACAGGCCTACCTTGGCCTTCCTGTTGCTTCAAATGTGTTTGTAAAATATTTTGTTGTTATCCCTTATGTCTCTAACTAGCTTGATCTAGTTTGTGCCTTGGCCTTTCTAATTTTGCACCTATATACTTGTGTTATTTTAATATATTCCATGTAATTTGACCTAGTTTCCATTTTTTGTAGGACTCCTTCTTATTTTTAGATCATTCAAGATCTCCTGAACAAGGCAAGGTGGTCTCTTGCCATGCTTCTTATCTTTCCTATGAAGTTGAATAGTGTGGTTTTGTGTCCTTAAATGCCGCTTTGAAAAACTGCCAACTATCTTCAATTGTTTTTCCTCCTGTTCCTGCTGCCCATGGGATCTTACCTACCAGCTCTCTGAGTTCATTAAAGTCAGACTTCTTGACATCTATTGTCTTTATTTTGCTGTTCTCCATTCTACTATTCCTAGGAATGATGAACTCTATTATTTCATGATCACCCAAACCCAAACTGACTTCCATATTCAAATTCTAAACCAATTCCTCCCAATTTGTTAAAATCAAATCTAGAACAGTCTCCCTGCTGAACAGCTTTCTCCACCTGCTGAAATAAAAAAAAAGTCTCCAATATATTCCAAAACCTGTTGGATAATTTCTGCCCTGCTGTGTTATTTTCCCAACAGATGTCTGGGTAGTCAAAGACCCCTATCACCACCAAGTCCTGTGGTTTGGATGATTTTGTTAGGTGTTCCAAAATAAACAAAAACAAACAATTAAAAAAACACCTGTTAGAGAAGGAAGTAGGATTCTTGCAGCTAACAACTTGATCCTTTGCCTTCAATTGTGTGTTGCAGTGTCTTTACGTAGCTCTCTTTTGGCTTTTCCCACAGCACCTTAGTAAGTTAGATTAATATACACAGGTATCAACTTTTAAGAAGCTCACTGACCAGATCCCTTACAATAGCCACACTATTGTTATATATCATTAGTCATAGATGAATACAAAGCAGCTCCATGACTGTCAAAACTGCACATTGAGGATATGATGTAACTGTGGGTATAACAAGGATGACATAAGGATGCTTCCTTGTATCCTTACTGCACAGCAACCATGGATACAACTTACTGTCTTGAAAAGAAGTAAAAGTGAATTGAATTGAAAAATTCCAGAAAAAAACTGCAATCCCTTGTTTCATGTGGTTTAAAAAAATCTCTCTTCATCTGTGGCCAAAATTGTATATGCATGTATGTGTGTTTGCCACCTTTGTGCATGCAAATAAAATATTTAGTTGACTGCACACACAACCTGCATGTAAAAATACAGGTTGCTGTTTGTTTATAATAATTGTCTGAGATTTTATGGTGAAGTTAAAGCCTCTGAAGTCCAAGAGAAGAAAGAATCGCCAGGTCAGGCAAAAGAAACCTTTTAAAAAGTCACATTAGAAAATGGTCAAACCGACTGTGACAGATAAGACAAACACAGTCATGTATTTGAGACTCCTGTATCAATTTTACAAATGTTATCTAAATCTGAGCCAGATACTGATTATTGGCTAGTTGGGGTGGGATACCAAGCTCCTTCCAGGAATTAAAATCAGTTCAGTCCAATAATTACAAATACTGTGATAGGTGAATTCCAGAGAAGTTACCACTACATGGGGTGAATTGCATAGACTGGCTGAAACCAATTTCAAGAGACCTTGGAAATAAGGATCTTGTCTATGTTAGCAGCAACCATTCGACCAAACCATGGAGTATAGAAATACCAACCGAGTGAGAGTACAGTTTTCAAATTCTGAAAAAGTCTAGTGGCCTCTAAATCTTTACAGTGTTCTTGGTTTACCTACATATTTTTTGCTTTTGCTTTAAGATTTCTCCACATCAGTACTATACAAGTACAACAGTTTTGCTGTAGATTGAAATAACTGCTGTATATGCTACTATCTGCTTTCTTCTGCAGTAGTTTATATAGCACATCTGAAGATCTTTTTTTTCCAACAGGATATGATTTCCTCTGCTTCTCTTGGAGCTGTACAGTAATATATTGATTCTGTACAAGAAAAGAGAAGTCTTGACTACTGTGAGTTACCTGTACTATAAGTGTATATATCTCAATTTACATTATAGTACTCTGGTCGATACACCCTTTAAACTGACCATTTTTATTTTGCTGGTTGGCCTTTGATTTCTTATTTAACTTCTTTGAAGCCCGTAACTGAAATTTCTGAGAAGATCCACTGCTTGAAAAGTGGGAGAGAGTTGCCTTGAAAGCTACCATTAATGGGTTAATTATAGTTATCATTTTATTACATTAAAATTATAATTGTTATATAATGTTATAATTACATTAATGTTATAATTATTAACAGTTCGCTATCATGCTGAAAGGACATCACATAAGAAGCAATGGGCTTAAATTGCAGTAAGGGAGGTTTCAGGTTGGACAATAGGTCCTAACTGTCAGGGCGGTGAAGCACTGGAATAAATTGTCTAGGGAGATTGTGGAATCTCCATCTCTGGAGATATTTAAGATCAGGTTAGATAGACATCTATCAGGGATGGTCTAGACAATGCTTGGTCCTGCTCTGAGGGCAGGGGACTGGACTTGATGACCTCTGGAGGTTCCTTCCAGTTCTAGTATTCTATGATTTTGTTGAGTCCACTATTAGGGCAGAAACTAGTTCATTGGTTAAACTGTAGAAAGAAGAATCAGACATCACTGATGCTCAGGGAGCTGCAAGGACTGTTTTTGTTACTAGCCCAGGCTGCTGTTATGGGTCTTGGTTACCAGGCGTACTGTGCCTCTCGAGCATGCTTAGGTTTTGTCTACATTACACAGCTTTTAATGACATGACTCACTAAAAGTCTGGCAGTGTAAATGCTATTTGTCAGCACTTTTGACTACCAAACACTTCTAGGCCCTATGAGCAGGATTAGTGTTTGACGAGAGGTCTCCTGCTGATAAGCTGTTCACACTGCCACCTGCCATGACAAAACTTAGTCTTTTGAGGACAGGGGGTTTAAACTCATCATCTGATGAAGTGTATTTTACACACGAAAGCTCATGACACTCCATATATTTTTTGTTAGTATCTACGGTGCCACAGGACTACTTGTTGTTTTTAAAAGTTTTGTCAGTCTATTGACAGTGTAGGCCAACTCTTATTTCTTCCTTTTTCCTGTTGGGATGATATATATGTTCAGGGAGGGGAGCATGAGATCTGTATATACATGTACACACAGCCCAGGATTAGATATTTTCCCTACTAATTCTTTAAATAAATCTCCCATATTTATGCTATTAAGAGAATCTGTAGAACATCCAGAATATCAGGTCTCAAGTACCCCTTCCATTACTCACACAGTCCAGATTGAATGACTGGCTTGATTGATTTGTAGAACTCATTAGTATTTTAAAAGTAAAATATAATTCAGGTAATACGATGCGTCTGTTTTGGTACCCAAAAGAAAGTTGAGATCTGAATTACAGTAGCCTTGCTAATGTTAGTATTCTGTTCTGGTATATATTAAATCATTTGTTAATTTAAGTTGATATAAATATTTAGTGTAGTTAGAGTTAAGTGAACAATCATTTAGAGGTGGATACATGTTTTATGTTTTATTTTTCAGGATGCCTTACTTGTGACTGTATTTTGTATTTCTCTGCATTTTATTGGGCTGTGTATATTTGTACTCTGTGAGGCTAGATAATGGAGAAATAAAATCCAATGAATGTCTTCTCTAAGAGCAACTGTTATATAAGGTTTAGACTCCTGGTTCACGAGGTCTTTTGCAATGTGGCACTAGGAAAGCTATGTAAAAGCACAATTATAAGTAAAGTTCCTTTAAATGTTTTAATTATAAATGCTTTTAAGAGAGACCAACCATTTAAATGTGCTCTTATACTGTTAAAAAGAATATTACACATTCCAAAATCAGGTGCAATTTGAAAAGGAGGAGGAAGGGAACCCAACTTTTGATTTAATTAGTTCTCTAATCAGAGAGGAGGGAGGGACTGCAAACCCATGTAACTGAAACCAAGTTCTAAATAGGATTAAATGATAACATGGTAAGTGGTGCAAAATAGCCAGCAGCCAAAGCTTCTAAACTGCTAATAAGTCACACAGAACAAAACGGTTATTGTACTCCCAGAGTCAACCCAAGAGTAGTTAAACTGAAGAAGCCAAGCACAAAAATTTATCAATCTTACTTGGTTAGGCAACAGGCAAGAGCATAACAAAGAATTCTATATGTGTGTGTGTGTGTGTGTGTGTGTGTGTACACAAAGATTCATCTTTTCTGAAATTGATTTGTGGAAGCCTATAGTCATACTATACATAGAGGAATCACCAAGAGATGTGTATAGCAAAAGAAACTAGCTATGGCTATGTGTACACTACAAGGCTTTTGTGCAAAACCAGCCATTTTTGCATAAAAACTGGCAGAGCATCTACACATCAAGCTCGTTTTTGCGCAAAAAAATAAATAAATACAGTAAATCGACAGGACAGAGGACTTTTGCTGGTAGGATTATTCCTCTCCCCACGAGGAATAACTCCTTTCTGCGCTACAGCTCTTGCGCAAAAAGGCATGTGTGGACACTCCACAGGGGTTTCTTGTGCAAAGAGAGCCTATCAGAAAAAGCACAGGTGCTCTGATGGCCATTCTGTTAATGGCAATCAGAACTTTCTTGTGCAAGAGTGTCCATACAATGTGGATGCTCTCTTGTGCAAAAGCATATCACTGTTGCGATGCGCTTTTGAGGTGTGGATGCGCTTTGCACAAGAAGTTTTTGCAGAAGAGCTCTTCTGCAAAAAGCTTCTTGCACAAAAACCCTGCAATGTAGACAAAGCCTATGTGATGTTACCATCACCTGGTCCCTTCTCCTTCCCTACACACCTTTTACCTACCTTCACCTATTTCTTCATTCTTTAAAAAAAATTCTTCTCCATTAGAAAAGAAGCTCCTCAGAGCAGGGAACATATTTATTGTCAGGATGCAATGGATATGAGAAATAACTTCATGGTATGTAAAATAAAATTCAAATGACAGCTTGGAAAAAAATGACAGGAAACTCATTCAACACAGCTCTAATTCAAATCACCATAATTTTTCTTCTCCTAGGCACCTGCTGACTCTTGACTCCAATCTCAAACAGAATTCCAAACCCTCTCCCTAACCATACAACTCCTTTCCAGCCCTAAAGACACTCCTTCGCCTTTTGTTTCTCTCTTATGCTCAGCATCCTATATTTTGAATTGTATTGATTTTGGGGATTCTTAGCTATCATTTTTGCTGAATATTTCTTGTGCTTTATTAAAACTTTATTGAATGGGTTAAGCATTTTTGATATGCTGTAGAGTTCATTGTTCTCGTTTAGAGCATGGACTTTGAAGACAGTAGTCGTCTTGGCACTGGATAAGCTTGAGATGGATTTATTTTCAGTGGTGTTAGATGGTGAGAATACAATGGGATAACTATCTGAACATGTGTGTAGCTAAAATTGCTTGGATTTGGCTTCAGATTTGAGCATTGCTTTATTTTCCAAATAAATTTATACCTCTCAAAATGTTGGTAAGAATGTGATATTGTCCAAGGAATAAAAACAGTTATCAAGTTTGTAATATTGACTTCAAAGTTCTGGCAGTGTCTTTCATGAAACGTCTTTTGGAACTGGTTGTCAGACACAACAAGCCCTATTTTCTTGTTAAAAGCTCATGTTTCTTTCTTGCGACAGCACCAAGATTTGAGCAGCTAGAGACGAAGTTCACAGGAGTCCCCATTGCCATTTATTTACCAGGTTCTCATGTAACTGAAAATACACATACCTGCAAAATCTCTGACCCTTTAGCTCAAGTCTCTTTAACTGTAAACAAACAAGAAAGGTGTGGCAGATATTTTAAAAAGTATTAATAATTGTTTTTAATTTTATAATTTTAACTCTATTATATTATTTTTATTTGTTATCTTTCCTATGCTTATGTGTTGCTATAGATGTAACAGAGGCATTATTGTATTAACCTGCATAGTGGAATTGAGTATCAAACAGTAGATCGGTGCATATGCTTTGTGTGTGCACTGCTGCTATAATAATTTGAATACTTTCTAAAACCACAGATGATCTAATAATGTACAATATACACTTCATTAAGCAGGATCTGTTTGTCACACCATACCCAATCCATAAGTTCATGTCCATTCTTGGACTTACTTTAATAACACTCAAAGGAGGTTGAAATTCAATAAACATCTTCTAATGGATTCTTAGTTCATAAAAAGTATTAATGACATGACTTTTTTTAAGTAAGTGAGATTGCTCCAGAATTTAATTCATTGCTTTGAAACCTCATAAAATTGATACTGAGAGGCACAGTTATTTCCTGAGCTGCTTTCTTTAAAAAAGTACAACAAAACCAAGACAGCAGAAGTAATTACAATGATAAGAAAATTTAATTATAAAAACCAAAACTTGGAGTTTGGAGTGAGAATCTGATCACTAATCCTTCATTTTGTATGTATTCAGAAAGCTAGAACTAGCTAGTTGATTACCTATATGAGTTTTTACAAATAAGGAAATGAAGGTTGGCATTATAGCAGTTATCCTCTGTATCTTTCCTCTTTTATGAGACCTGATGGTATTTAGGCAGATAGTTTGTCACTAAGTTCAGATTTCTTAAAGTAAAAATTCAGTCTTTTGAACAGAGGAACTTAAAAAAACCATAAAATCTTTTGCAATTGAATAAAGCTGATGCAAGTGCATAAAGCTTCTATAAAAGTTTTGTAGTAAATTAGTTGGACCACTGTTTAACCAGTTCAGTCTGCATGCTGAGGGTATGTCTACACTACCCCGCTAGTTTGAACTAGCGGGGTAGTGTAGACATACCCTGAGAGAGCACCTCCCTTTCAATAGTAGTATATTTGGCAATCAGAATGGTTTTTATGAGGAAGGAGGTGGCACAGTATACCTTTTATTATCTTGCTTTGCTGAGTGATGTTAATTGCAAAATATTAGCCAAAATACTTGTCTTTAAGGTTGATAACATCTCCTCTTCCTTTATTAATCAAATTCTGTCTAGCATGACCAGATTATAGGCAGGTAGATTATCTGCCATAGCATCTCCTGCTGGACACTCAGTTCAGTCCTGGAGTGCTGCCTTCTGGCCAGTGTCTCACTTGCTTTACCTGTTGTCAGTTCTCCATCCCTCACAGACCACGGAGCCCGTCCCTCAGAATATTGTCGTTCCACAGTGCCCCTACACTTTAGGGTCCATCCTCTCAGGGAAGCCTCAAGACCCTATATCCACCTTGCTTCAGTGACCCACTGCCAGTCATCATCTAATCCCTTATCTCAGGGGCAAACTGCCATCTGAAATGGCCACTCATCATAGGCCAGCTGTTCTCTGTCTCAGGAAACCTCTAGCTTCCACAGCCCCAGATGACCCTTAATTATTTTCAGTCTCACCTGTGGCTGTCTACTCTTCATCCTCCCTAGACTGGTTTTAACCCTCATATGGCCAAGTCAGGACTTCTTTGTGTTAATTTCAATTTTTTGACACTTTAAATGGAAAAGTACCAGGTCTGAAATAGGTTCCAGCATCAGGTGGCCTGGCCACATGTTTTTGTAGGACCAATCACAGTTTAAGCTTATGGGAAAACCCCATTTACAGATCATTGTCTTTAGTACCAAGCCATTCTGTCTTCAGAGTATTAATAATGGCCCTCATTGACACATCTAGAATTTTAAACAGATTCACATATCGCATTTCTGACTTCTCGTACAAAAAGGATACAGGCCAAAGAATGTGGGCCATAGTCACATTATGGAGGACTCTATTCTGGGAAGTAGTGACTCTGAAAATGATTTGGAGTCATGGTTATTAAGCAGCTGAACATAAGCACCCAGTCTGATGCTGAGGCCAAAAGTAGTTACATGGGTTGCATAATATAGAGAGGTGTTTTTATCTCTGTATTTTGTACCCGTGTAACTACTGTTGGAAAAGTATCAATTTCTGGCTGGAAAACCTGCCTTATAATGATACACTGAAACACTTAATATATTTAGCTTAACAAAGAGACGGTTAAGAGGTGACTTGATTATGGTTTATAAGCACCTACATAGGGAACAAATATTTAATAGTGAGTTTTTCAATCTGAGAAGGGTATAACAAGATCCAAAGGCTGCAAGTTGAACCTAGACAAATTCAAACCAGATATAAAGGTATAAATTTTAAGCAATGTTATTAACCATTGGAATAGTTTACCACAGAATGTGATGGAGTCTCCATCACTGACCATTTTTAAATCAAGATTGGATTTTTTTCTTAAAAGATCTGCTCTAGGAATTATTTAGGGGAAGATCTATGTGTAATGCAGGAGGTCACGCTAGATGAATCAGAATGGTCCCTTTTGTCCTTAGAATACATGACTCTAAACCAGTATCCTAGAGGTTAAAAATATTACAGGAAGTTCATAGAAATCCCCAAACCTATCGTAAAAAACACACAAAAATCGGAGGTTAAGATTATATATCCAAACATGTTAAGGTAAGGAAATACATCATTAAGAAACTAAAACAACTAACTCTGTTCTGTAGGGATTCCAAACAATAATCATTCTATTATGACTAAGGCATTTTAGTGTTTATCTAACTAAGATTAGATAAACCTGTATTTTATGGTCATTTCCTTCCCTTTACCCTTCCCCCCCCCCCCATGTTTGCAGTCAGTAAATGGCAGAGAGGTGACAATTTCCTCCTATGCAGTCACCATTTTTCCAATCAGCAGCTGGACTTTTATTCCCACTGTAAACTTTGGAGAAGGGTGGTGTCCATTTTTAATTCTTTATGGAATTCCATATGATAGAACATTATTTGTCAGTTCCTTTTGAGAAATACACTTTCCTATATGAAGAATAGTGGCAAATATATAGGTGTTATGCTAGATATCAGTGAGTTGTAACTCTGTTGGAAGCTTGACATTGCTGTTCTTCCTTAACTCAAATGATTTAGGTAACAAATGGTCTGACAGTGTGCTAAATCTTAAAGGACCCATTTTCAAACACTCACACATTGATTATTTGTAAATTCTCAGAAAATTCACTGTGTACTCAGAGTAAGGTCTATTGTACTTAGCAAATTGTTTGAACCACTGTTTTAAGTACAAAGCTCAAGTTAAAAACTTTAACTTGAGAACTACAATTGGTACTTTCATAATAAAGATGGAGGGAAAGTATGTAAAACTTATTATATTAGGAATGAAAAATTGTATAGTAATATTCAGTATTGAATCCAATATTATTTAAATATCAAAGAAAAAGAAAACATGATTCAGTGTGTTAAAACTGGTGATTAACTGTTAAAGAGGAAACATCTGAATTTCTTCTTATTTTAAATGAGGATATTTGAGGTAAGAAGTTTTAAAATAATGTTTTTAAAATGTGCTAGAAATTGTCTTATAAATATTTCAAAAAATACTAGTCTGTTGTTGCTGATTGTTCTTTTTTTGCTGATGCATGATTGTTCTTTTTTCTGATGCATGTTTTCATTAACATAAGGAAAATGTATTAACTTTCTATCAGCGTGGAGGTATAGGTGTTGGTATACAGCATTGTTTCTCAAAGTGCATCGCGGGCTCGCTTTGGGAAAGCAACTGCTTCGTTTACCTAAAGGGTCACCATTTCCACCCAAGGGAAGCCATGGGAAGTAGCTGTCTGGGCCATGCTGCTTCCCGCAGTTCCCCTTGCCTAGGAATGATGAACTGGTGCCATCGGGAGCCGTGAGGCTCCACGGGTATGGACCCTTTAGATCATCAAGGTAGCACTGGCCCGCTAGCGGCTTTCCCAAAATGGGCGGTCAGCCTGCTTTGAGAAACACTGGTATACAAGAAGTATACATAACTACAACTTGATCTATCTATCTATCTATCTATCTATCTATCTATCTATCTATCTATCTATCTATCTATCTATCTATCTATCTATCTATCTATCTATCTAAAGGGGCAAGATTAGAAAGGCAAAGGCCCCAAATGAGCTCAAACTAGCTACAGGAATAAAGGGAAACAAGAAGACTTTTTATAAATACATTAGAAGCAAAAGGAAGACCAAGGACAGGGTAGGTCCACTGGTCAGTGAGGTGGGAGAAACAGTAACAGGAAACTTGGAAATGGCAGAGATGTTCAATGACTTCTTTGTTTCGGTCTTCACCGAGAAGTCTGAAGGAATGCCTAACATAGTGAATGCTAGTGGGAAGGGAGTAGATTTAGAAGATAAAATAGAAAAAGAACAAGTTAAAAATCACCTAGAAAAGTTAGATGCCTGCAAGTCACCAGGGCCTGATGAAATGCATCCTAGAATACTCAAGGAGCTGATAGAGGAGATATCTGAGCCTCTAGCTATCATCTTTGGAAAATCATAGGAGACAGGAGAGATTCCAGAAGACTGGAAAAGGGCAAATATAGTGCCCATTTATAAAAAGGGAAATAAGAACAACCCAGGAAACTACAGACCAGTTAGTTTAACTTCTGTGCCAGGGAAGATAATGGAACAAGTAATTAAGGAAATCATCTGTAAACACTTGGAAGGTGGCAAGATGATAGGGAACAGTCAACATGGATTTGTAAAGAACAAATCATGTCGAAACAATCTGATAGCTTTCTTTGATAGGATAACGAGCCTTGTGGATAAGGGAGAAGCGGTGGACCTAGACTTTAGTAAGGTGTTTGGTACGGTCTCACATTATATTCTTATCAATAAACTAAGCAAATACAACTTAGATGGGGCTACTATAAGGTGGGTGCATAACTGGCTGGATAACCGTACTCAGAGAGTAGTTATTAATGGTTCACAATCCTGCTGGAAAGGTATAACAAGTGGGGTTCCGCAGGGGTCTGTTTTGGGACCGGCTCTGTTTAATATCTTGATCAACAATTTAGATATTGGCATAGAAAGTACACTTATTAAGTTTGCAGATGATACCAAGCTGGGAGGTATCATTCTTCCGCTCTACTCTGCGCTAGTTAGGCCTCAGTTGGAGTATTGTGTCCAATTCTGGGCACTGCATTTCAAGAAAGACATGGAGAAATTGGAGAGGGTCCAGAGAAGAGCAACAAGAATGATTAAAGGTCTAGAGAACATGACCTATGAAGGAAGGCTGAAAGAACTGGGTTTGTTTAGTTTAGAAAAGAGAAGATTGAGGGGGGACATGATAGCAGTTTTCAGGTATGTAAAAGGGTGTCATAAGGAAGAGGGAGAAAACTTGTTCATCTTGGCCTCTGAGGATAGAACAAGAAGCAATGGGCTTAAACTGCAGCAAGGGAGGTTTAGGTTGGACATTAGGAAAAAGTTCCTAACTGTCAGGGTAGTCAGACACTGGAATAAATTGCGCAGGGAGGTTGTGGAATCTCCATCTCTGGAGATATTTAAGAGTAGGTTAAATAAATGTCTATCAGGGATGGTCTAGACAGTATTTGATCCTGCCATGAGGGCAGAGAACTGGACTCGATGACCTCTCAAAGTCCCTTCCAGTCCTAGTATTCTATGATTATCTATCTATCTATCTATCTATCTATCTATCTATCTATCTATCTATCTATATATCTAAGTTTGCTTTAGGAAAAAATACTTGAAGGGACTTTATCCTTTTGTCTCTTTCATCATAGGTCATCAAATATGCTTTATCAACAAGAGACTGGACTGTTGAAATACATTTCTCATGCTCTAATTCCAGTCTCATAAGTTGAAGATCAAGATCTATGATGTTAGCACCTCTCGTTGTTTCTTGCCAAATTATATTCATTTTGATTATTTTTTACCCTACTATACTTTTTAAATTTCTTTTTCCCAATTTTTTCTTATTGTTCTGGTCCTGAGCTTCATAGGAAAAAAACCTGAAGTGTCCCTGTTTAATTCCTAGAAGAGAAGAGAGAATACATGAGAGAGGCCTAACCAGTCATGAATAACACAGAGTCTATGTCTACACCCGTGGTCACCAACCAGTAGATCGCAATCTACCGGTAGATCTCAGGGGCTCTAAGAGTGGCTCTTGAGCCCTCTCTGAACTGCGCGTCTGCACAGGACATTTACATTAGATTTCCTCATTTGAGGAGCAGCTGCTCACCGAGCAACAGCACAGGTGAGTAGCTGCAAGGAATGGTGGGAGTTGGGAGGTCGGGAGGACTGAAATACCCCAGCCAGCTGACTGTGGCTTTCAGCTGAAAGAAGCTGCCCTACGCTCCAGCTGATTGGCGGCTTCTCCTCTGCCCCTGCCCACGTGGAGCTTGGTGCACCCTGGCTGAGCGCCATGGCCAGCTGGCCGGGCAGCCACTTCTCTTCCCTCCAGCCCAGCTGCCCTGTGCTCAGCCCAGGGAGGCTGCGTCTAGCTCCAGCTGTGCTGGAGCAAGCTTCCCAGGCCGAGCGCAAGATCACAGATGCCCATCTGATGGACTGTATACGACTAGCAATCTCAGACTACAACCCAGACTTCAAGACACTGGCAGATACTGTTCAGTCACAGGTGTCACTCTGAGACTTTGTTATTGGAAGAAAAAATATATAATTATCAATACTTGATTTTAGATTTACAAAATAGCAGAGAACAAAATGTATAAATGTAAATGCTTCATGACACTTAAATAGCATGAATTAAAAACAGACCATTTATTTCATAACTATAAATGTGATTTTAATTTTATATATTGTATAATTTAAAAATAAACTGTTTAACAGTGTGTATAAGGGCTGGGGATAGCAAGTGATGGGCAGGAGACTAGAGAGGTGGGGCTTCAAGGAAGGGGCGGGGCGGTAGATCTTCGCCTGTTCTGAGACTTAAAAAGTGATCTTGGGTGTAAAAAGGTTGGAGACCACTGGTCTACACTATAGCCTTTTCTGTAAAAACATATGGAAATGAGGCAAAGTGTGGAATATCGCCGTGCCTCATTTGCATAATTAACGAGGCTCCATTTTTGTGCAAGAGGCTTTTGTGCAAAAAGGAGCCGTCTACATTGCTCCTTTTTGCGCAAAAAACCCTCATGTGCAAGAGCCATTCTTCCGCAAGATTGCAGAAGGGGAGAAGAGTGCATCTTAAGAGCACTGGCCCGATGCTGAACAAAGCACCCATCCCAACCTGGTCCTTCAGTGCAGCCTCCTCAGGCCCTCGGACTGCACTGCAGTCTTTAAAAAAATGCTCTAAGTGACTATATATAACATATATTAAATGCTTGTCAGAAATCACTCCATATCTGTTTTGTTCTCATCACATTTCTTGTGTCTTTTGTTGTTTTGGGAAGATCAGATCATAAGCTGGAACATGTCCTTACCTCCTAATGTTTCATGTGTTTATGTGATAAAATGTACCTGAATTTAAAAATAAAAATAGGTATTCCTTTCTATCCAGACATGGAATCAGAGTATATTTATACTTCAAAAATACAAACAAAAAGAAAAAAAAACCCAGTGGACTCTGAATATGCTTGGAGATAAACTGCCATGGTAAAAAGACACTCACACATGTAAGTGCAAGAAGCCACACTTTAGCTCTTAGCACACATGTACTTCTAAACTGTGAAAATATGGAAGCAAAAGGTTATGATTCATATGTCAACACTTAACTTTTTCATAAGAATTCTTTCTTAGAATATCAAATACCCTGGCTTATTCCAGGTACTCCCCTAGATCTTGATTTAAACCACTAGTAGCACTCTAACTCTAGTAGCGGTGATATTTCACCATGTATCATGCACCTCTACTTGCTAGTTCTAAATTGCTTGCTTATATCTTGTGATGGGTCCTTCAGTTTCTCATAAATTAATAAGGCACCTGTGAATATTTGCAAGCAGTTTTTAGAAATCTTAGTCTGTTCCAATACAGGAGCTGTAAAAAAGAGGACAGATAAAGCAAGTTATTTTTCCTTTAGAATGCTCTTTCAATATGAAGCAAAATATTATTAATCTAGACGGCCTGCTACTTTCATTTACCATGTAGCTGCTCATGGGATTACAGGCACAAAGGTTTCATAAATTTCAAATGAAATATGAACATTTGTTGTCAAAATACTGTTAAGCTATAAAAGCTCTGCTAGTAGTTGTCCTGCTTTTTTATTGTAACATTTATATCCATGGGCATTAGTGTGTTCTTGGGTATGACGGGGAATTTTTTCAACCCCACTATCAATTTTTTCTTGATTTGAATTCGGGTGACAGATATCAAAGCAGGGGTTTGGAATAGATATATTCCCCTTGGCTGCCGATGGCAAACAGGAGCCAATGGAAGCTGTGAGCTTCTGTGGCTATGGAGCCGGTAAATAAACACACTAGAGCGGCCAGTTAGCAGGTTTCTCAGAGTGGTTTCGGGGACCACTTTGAGAAACACTGCTCTATATGCATTTAAATGTCTATTTTGGGAGCCCAAATTAGAATGTTGGGTTCAGAGTGTCTTGTTAGTATAAAGACCAGCGTGGAGGATTTACAAAGTGTTACTAATCTGTGTACCCTTTATAAGAGTATAATAAACAAATGCTATTTGGAATTTCTGTTAGACGATAAGGCATAAGTCGTTAAAATAGTCATTCATTCTTTGTCTAAGCCATAAGGAGGGTATATTTACCGTGAAAATGATTATGCCATGTTAAAACTGTGTAATGGTAAGCAGACACTTTTCAGTGCTGATGGGTGAATTCTGGAAATGCTCTATTTATTTTCTTTCTATTGACTAGTTGCATTCAGGCAAGACTGCCAGTGCGTTGACTTGGAAAACAACTGAGACTGAACAATTTCAAAGCATTGACATTATACTGCTTCATTTGTGAACTGCATTGCTTCTGCATGCACCAGTTACTTTTTTATGGCAGGTTTGCATGTTTAGAAAGCTTTGAAAAACAAAAGAGACGGAGGCTATATTTTTTAAAAGCTGTCCGTTTTATGCATTTTACATTATTGTGACAACCAAATAAAAAAGAAAGACTAGCAACTTTAAAAAATAAAATCTAGCAACATCTATAAATTATAAATCTACTTGCATTTATTCTAATGTACTATGCAAAGTTTATTTAATATTTCTCCTATGTGAATGTTTCCATCTTGTGAAACAGTATCATTTCAAGCATGTTGCCGTCAGTGCTGCTGCTTGTAATATATTCAGCAATGTAGACAGTATTAGAACAGAAGAATGCAGGAGTCTGTCTGAAAATATAAAACATCCAGGCTCTAACTCAATCTAGGCATCCATCTACCTATGTAAAGAGAGAAAATGTCCAGACATTAGCTCAGTATAGGCATTTACACAGGCTGTTGTTTTTCAAGCTTCTCCTGTACCAATGCAAACCTATTCTGACCAGCAATATTTCTGCTACTCCAGAACTGGCTCTTCTGGAAATGGAGAGTTCCCCCGTTTGCCAAAATATATGCCAGTATGATTTGGCACCAGCACTGTCTCAAACTAGGGACTGAGATCAATTCTGGAGTGGAGTTACACTGGAGAGACAATCAGAATTTTAGCAGGATTAGGGCTGAGCTACACACACAGAAACCAGAGCAGTAAGATGAGCAGCTTTAATACAGTTGCGCCTAGGAATTGCTCCCTGGCACAGCTGCTTTAGGACTAGTCATGCTTTACCCCAGAGTAACTCTGTGTTTACGGCACTGACCCACGTTTGCTGTTCCTCAACTATTCCAGTGATAGTTTTGGGAAACAAAACACTTCTGAGTGGGATTGACCTGCCTATGCCACAGAGGTGCAGTTACCTCTGAAAAACTACATGAGCTCTCGCCTTTCTCTTGATGTGCAGCCAAGGGCAATGCAACCAAATTAATTTTTTGTGTTACATCCTTTTCCAGATACATCTACATTCACTGGCAGCTCTGCAAAATTGACTGTAATCTGAAGTCAAAATAGCTTCTCTGTTTATTACACATCATTACTGATAATGAAAGTTCTGTTGAACTATATTAGGTCCTTACCTAGTCTTCATAGTATGCTCCATGGGCACCTTGCAAACCCAAAACCTAAGTGATGTGCCACAGATGTGGACAGTTGGAATTTATCCATACTACTTGTGCAGCCTTGTGAGAATGAACAGAATCTAGTTTACAGTCCCATAGCTGTATGGCCTCTCTGAAATGGTAATGAGTAAAAAAGTAGAAAATGGAGCAAGGGAGGAGGAACATGTCTTTTTTTTTTTTGGTCACCGAGTAAATAGATATTCCTTATTTGCATACGGGACAGATCTATTGAATGAGAAATGGTTTTATCAAGTCACTTTTCAGAGCAAAATGACACTTACTAAAAAAAAAAAGCCCATCATTTTTGCTGCACATGCTTCTTTTGTTGTTGTTTGTCTTTTCCCCAAAAACAGCATGAACCAGTAAACAGTCTGAAGTAATGGGGTGGGAAGTACTGTCAATGTTAAACTGTGTAAGCAAACAGAATAGATAGGATGCAGCACCTTAAATATGGGAACCTATTTTATAAACTTCTACTCCCTGCACTAAAGTACTCAGCTGATTCTTCTCAAATGTGTTGCAGCTGACTCATAAGTCGCCATGTGGTTCAGCTACCAGAGGGGGTCATACTGTGTAAGTTTGGGTTACACTTTGGGCATTGCGATTTCCTGTTACTTGCATGGAAAATTTGTTAATATCTAATTGTAGAATAAAGACTTTCATTTCAAGCAAGATAGGGGATTTCTCTGCCTTTGCTATGACACAAGAAAGGTATTTATACATCTCTGTGACATACAAATCCCCTCTAATTGTTTTCCTTGTCTTTTGTCCACCTGGTGATTTACAGTTGATTCTTGTGCATGCTGATATAAATTGTTCTCTGGCATAACGCACATTGACTCTGAACAGCTGTCCAGTAGAGTGGCCAATACTCAACTGACTGTCCTCTTCATTTAAATTGCTCTGGTACAGACTACAAGTCTGGTTTGCCCTTCAGCAGCTGTACGGTTCTTTCTCTGGTGGTGGATAGAGTGGCATTCACCAATGACCAAAAGACTTTCCATTTGGATACTACTTCATATTTGACTAAGGATTTCTGTTGTATCCGCAAATAAAATGTAGGCTTTTTTGAATCAGAAATAGTGGGTTTATCCAACGATTATTTTTTCATAAATGTGCTCACTCTCAACTTTGTGGCCCCAGTGTAAGCATGCTATGTATATTAGTTGCCACATAATTAGATCTTATAAAAATCTCAGGAATGTAATGATAAAACACCCTCATCTGGGAGGGTTGAATTTAGTAACAAAGCAAGAGCTATGGGAAGTTCTAGAAATATGTTTCAGCAGGGAAATCATTCAAATTTTATTTATTAGCTTGATTCTAGATGTGATAACACATAATAATTTTATATTTTAATTGAATTATACTGGAAAATTTTTCTCTAATTTCTCTGTTTATCTACTGATGAAAATGACAAAATTGAGACTTGAAATAAGGCATGTGCCTTCCGATGCAGTTAGTGAAGTTAGAGTCACTTATACCAGGTTTCAGATTGCTTTAATCAGGGAAGAAATTTTGCCAGTAGACAAGAGGAGCTTATTGCTAGAGATTCACTTCTCCTACACTAAAAGTCCCCAAATAGTATAGTTTTATAGGGGTGGTGTTATAGTGAGTTGTTTCTGACATTTGATGCAGAGAAGGAAACTTTTAAGAGCCTTGGTGCTGTCATTATCTCAAACAGTTAAAGCTTCGATTATACCTCAGCCTCGATTATACCTCTATCAGTTTAAAGGAACTGTTTATGAAGTTCATGCCTGTCTTCCTCTCTCTGAGACAGACCAGATATCTTTTAGTCCCTCATATTATTTAGTGCTTAATTTGCACACATTCCATCATAGTTAAAGAAACAAACACAAAAGAAAGAAAGGGCAAGCATGAATTGTAAGGCAAATAACTTATGAAAATATGTGAAAAAAGTTTATACATTTGATTGGAGGACTGAAATGCTTTTGCAATATGAAGATACGCTACTTACTTGATCTCTTTTGAAGTTTCATAATTATTTGGAATGGTTTATCTTAGTGTCGTTTTACTGTTTTCTCCTGTTATTTCCATTCTCTTACTTCATATTAAAAAAAAAAATCCCACCAACTTACTGGTTGGTTATCTGATGTAGAATCCACTGCTGAAAAGACCCTAGCCCTCCTGTTAACACAGTACTTTTATCCAGTAATCAGAGCCTGCAGGAGACAAAATAACAATTCATCTGGAAAACAAGATTAACTCATTTAAGTTAAGCAGTGATCACAGAGAGGAAGACATTGGTGTTGTCGGTCTGAACGAATGCAGACAGATTTGAGGGCCATTCCAGTTCAGAGGGTCTATGTAGCAGGCCTGGCTTGTTGAAAGTAATTGGGCCCTGTCAGAGTATGCCTTTGTGCGATATGGATATTACAATGGAATTCTATTAATCTCTGACAAATCCCTTCTCATCTGATAAAGACTGTATACCTCTTTTCTTCATTAGAGTACCTTATTAACCACTTTCATGTGTTCATTGGTGTGTCCTAAGCATCTGTGATTGTGTCACAGGTGAAAAGGAATATTTCTCTTTTAATGCTTTACCTTAAAAAAAGTGACCCAGACTGCTAATTTCTATTGATTTTTTTATACTCTTTCCTACCCTTAATTATGTTCCTTACCATCATAAAGGATTTTTATTGGATTAAATTCTCTTCACTAAGGAATTGCACATACATGTTAAACAAGAGGACATTGTAAATTGTATTCAGAAGACTAGAAGTTAAACAACATTAAAATAACTCATTGTTTTCCCTCATTGAATTTTTAGTTAAGATCTGTCTGTGATCCAGTGGTCAGGTGAAAAACAGCAAATATGTTTTTGGAAGCTGTGTTATGGAATATTTTAAGTTGAGCTGGGTAGAGAGTTTATACTAAAGAAAGGAACTCCCTTTTAGCAATTTTTTAAGCTATCTTGTGCACTTAGTTGACAGATGGGTGTTGACAAGGTTCTTCTATGTTCATAGCACTACATGGTGTCGATAGTTGAAAAGTGAAGGTTCAAAGATAGGAGAATCCACACAAATGATTAATTGTTTTGTCTTATCCAATTATATTGAATTCTATATAGCTTTAAAATGGGCTTTGTTTGTGGACGAGGTTATTCATATTCATATTTGAATTTGTGGCCGTTCGTTTTAATAATTTATTTAGGGCATTACCTATGAATTACAGCCATTACAGAGACAGTCTGAAAGAAAAATGTTTTGAACTTCAGTAGAATTAATGTCCTTGTGATGCATTGTTCTTTTTTCACTATTTGCCTTGTGGTAGCATCCAAATGCCCCACTCAAGATCAAGACTCATTTTGCTAAGCACACTTCAAACACATTTTCAGACAGAAAAATGCTTACGTTCTACAGCTCCAGTCCTCTAAAAGATTCCACACTGGGGTGAAAAAAAATTAGTCCTCTAGTAACTTAGAGACGTTTATATAATTGGGGAAACACACAATATATAATAGAAAAAGATATGTAATAGAGAAAGAAGGCACGGGGGAGAAAAAAAATGAAAAATACCTGTCAGTTATAGTACAGGTGCTCATCAGATTAATCGAGTGGACTGGAAGTGTCCCATACTTAGTTTTTGATGTTATTTGTGTGTTGAATATAATGGCCCATCCAGTACATGTCTTCATTCAGACCATGAGAGAGTGTGTCAAATTCACATATGAAAGCCAGTTCCATAATTTCCCTCTTTAGCTGGTTTTTGAAATTCCTTTGTAGAAGAATGGCTACTTTTAAATCCATTAATGAGTACCAGAGTAGGTTAAAATGTGTTCTTACAGATTTTTGTATTACCATTTCTGATATCTGACTTGTATCCATTTAACGTTTATTGTAGAAACTGTCCAGTTTGGCCGATATATATGGACTCTTCTGCAGAGTCCCAGTGACTTCAGATCAGTGAGGATGATGAGCTAATTTAAGGCAAGATGTGGAAAGTTAGAATGACCATAAGAAAGGGGTGGGAAACCGTTTTTGGGTTGGGGACCACTGACCCAGAGAAAAAGTCAGTCAGGGGTCCCACCTCATGTATTCCAGACTGAGAAGCAGAAAAATACTACCCATATTCCAGTGAAACACCAGAGGCTAGGGGAGGGGCAGGCTAGTAGATTCTGTGGGCTCCCCTAGATTCTGGGGGTGGAGCCAGAGATGAAAGGTCCTGTGTTTGGGAGAGGGATGCCAGAAAGCGGGTTTGGCGTTTGGGGGCTAGGTGAGAGGGAAGATACAGGTGGGAGATAGGGTGCAGGAGTGGCCTGCGGGTGTGGGTTGGGGGTTGATCTGGGTGGGAGGCAAAGTGCAGGAGTAGGTTGGGGGTTGGTGGATTTGTGAGAGTGATAGAATGCAGGAGCGAGCTGGGAGGACTAGGCGGGAGATAGGGTGAAGAGAGGGAGTTTGGAGTCTGGGTGGAAGGGGGTGCAGGAGAGTAGTCAGTGACATGTTGTCCCTTCTTGTTGTTGTGTTCACAGTCTGATGATTCTGAATCATTTAAGGTTGGTTGTTCAGTTTGGCTGGGATTTGCGGAGGGTGGGAGATTACTTTCCTAGCCAATGGCAGCTGGCTGATTCCTTGTAATTTTCAAAAAAATCTAGGTGAAGGATCTGAAGGAGGATGAGTGTCATAGTCTTAAAAACAGTTCCTCGTACATACACTTCCTAAAGGAAAGAATATGTTTAAAATAGTCTGCTATTCCCATGAGGATTTCATGTATGAATCTGGAGAAATGGGTGTCACACTATATTGTGGAATAAGGAAGACAAGCAGTGTTTATTTATGGATAATGGAGTTAGATCACTGATTGTACAAGGGGACCTGGGAAATCCTGTGGACTCATAGATGCCCATGATGCTCAGCATCACTACTTTGTTCTGTGTTTGTACAGCACCTAGCACAATGGGTCTTTGATAGGTTCCCAGCTGCTATGATAATACAAATAATACCATCTTTTCCCCCTTCAAATCCTGCTCTGACTAGTTGGGACCAAAAGTTATTAAAATCTGGTCAACAACCTGTGTGAAATGAGTAGATGGTCACAATCCAGTTCCCACATCCCTCTTTATAAAAGCTGATTGCTAACTGGCTTTCTAGTTGTTAATCTCATCAGAGACACCAACAGTCATGAGCCATCTCATTTTAGAAGTGGCACTGGCAGGTCAGAAAAGGGCTAACTATAAAGAACTTTAGGAAAGCATGGCCTGCTTTGTTCCTCAAGAAATTGGAGGGTTTTTTGTGTTTTGTTTTAAGTTCTGAGTAATGTGCAATGCATTTGATGAAAGAGTTTGAGTAAAGCCAGCTTGAAATATGAAATAAAACTTTCCCTGTGCTTGATTCTGCTGCTTGACCAAACATACAGTGAGAACCCACTAAAATGTGTATCATGTGCATGAGACTAAAAATGTGGTTCTTCCCCTTGGGGTGAGCAAGAAATATTGTCTTAGATGCAAATGTGAAAAGATTATGAGTGGGTTATGTTCCCTGAAATATTATATAGTATTGCTTTTAATAAGCATTCAAAAATTCATAAGCAGTTATTCACACTAAAAAAGTTGGCATTTCTGATTGAAACATTGTACTATAGCAAAGCCATGTATATCTCCAATTTCTTTTTTTGGGAGCAGGGGAAGGAGAGTAGAGTGAAGATTTTTAAAAAAATCAAAAGCATTCATCCTTATCTTTAAACTATAACCTCTGCAATGTACCTAAGTCTCCTTCATGGTAATGTACACACATTTAGCAGTAGAGAGAGACATAGTATAAAATCATTCAGACAAGTAGATGGAGTTTGTTATTAATAGGTAGATTTTAGTTAGCAAAGGGTGTAACATTTCAGTGTCTACTTTACAATTATAATACCACCACCTTGTAAAATTCCACTTGCCCACTCACCCTGAGTGAGTAATTTTCCTTGAGGGCTGCGTGGAATATCATTAGGTTACTTTCTGGTTTGGGACTTTTGTGGTCATCAATCTTTTTGGCAAAGGTCAGGTGAGTAGATTTTGCATCTGGGCTGGTAAATTTTCTTGACAATTTTGTGAGGCTGGGTAATGCTGAATTCACTAGACCTCATTCTCTCTTACAAACTGTGGATTAAGTGAACGTCATGAGCCATAAAGACGATTTTGGAGGTTTGGGGCTCTCGATTAATACTAATTTACTACAGAATCACTACAGAAGCTAGTTACGTCAAGTAAGAGTGATATTTAGGGGCAGATATTTTGTTTGTTTTTTTAAAAAACTGCTAGGAAACAAACATGCTACAGTAAGACCCTGTGTTATCCAGCACACTCAGGGATTAGGGCATTCCAGTTATCTAAAAATTCCGGTTATCTGAGGGTTCCATCAACCTAGGAAAAACCAATGGACAATAATAGTAAAACTCAAGTTTTTAATATTGGTAGTTTTGTAGTGTGAGGCAGTTGGTCTCTCATTTCTGTTTTGAGTTAAAGATGATTAAATAAAAAATTGTTTAGCCAATCATGATAAACCAACCCAGGCCTGTGCGCCTGAAGATGTGACAGTATTGTGGCTGGGGGCAAAGCCGGTTAACAAAGTTTTCTGGTTAACAGAGTGCCGGATAACAAAGATTTCACTGAATTTGTTGTTTTAGCTTCTTACATCACTTTATGGCTCTTGAGTAAATTTATTTGTTATAAAACAGACTATAAATCACCGTAGTCCAGGGATTAAGCATGAAGACTCCTGTGAACCTACATATTTGACAATCTTCTCCTTATCACCCCTCCAGATGGGAAGTTGGCAGACAGAGAGCCGAGAAGTGGGCGTAACTTTGGTTTTGTTCACCACCTTCTCACACACTGGTCTTCAGAGATGAGTTAGTCTAAGAACAGAACCCTTTCAAGGAGTTCACTAAATTAATTCTTTCTGGGAGCAAGGAAAAAAGTAGAGAAGAGATTTGAATGAGTCACTCTTCCTTTTGCACATTATGCACCATTCCATATACAAGAGCTAGAGCTAAAGTTCAATTCATCCTAGCCTGTGAGTTGTTTCATCCTGATGGTGGGTTATGAAAGATATATACTGTGACAAAACATTGCCATTCCAACAGTTTCTTAACTGACAAATAAAATTGTCCACACAATAAAAATTCCATACTAAGCTACAACATTACAGGACCAAGCCCCTTGTTCTCAGAACATGTATTCCAGTCATATTCAATACCATGTTTAATCAGAACACAAAAACACTAACATATGGAATGCATCTTTCTCAGATCCAAAGGGTAAAATTCTGGTCCAGTTGAAGTCAACGTTACCTTTGCTGTTTATTTCAATGGGGACAGAATGTTATCTATTTATTTTAAAGCCAGAAATCTGACCACCTCTGTAACACAGGCCATAACATTTCTCCAAGTGATTTTTGAATTAAGCACATAACTTCTGGTTGAACTAGATAGTATGTTGAGATAGAGTTGACATAGACTTGGTTGAAAATTTTGAAAATTTGAAATTTTTGACATTTTGAAAATTTGTTTTTGACCTTGATGGAGATGAAAACATGAAATTTCAAATTTGTCCCTGAATGGAAATTCTGGAAAAAATATTGATTCAAAAACATCAACATTATCTTATCCAAACATTTCATTCTGATAATGTTAAAACATAATATTATTATAAAACACTAAATGGAATATTATAATGTAATGCTTAATATTAATATTAATTGTATATTACTATCAGGCTGTGCCCCACGCTCTCTACGCTCGTCTTCTCCCCTCTCTCTGGCCGCTTTCACTTTCGTGGCCTGAGAGCATGACAGGAAAATGTCTGACAGGAAAAACTTTTATATATAAGAAACCCAGGGAGGAAAAAGGGGGTTACATTTTTTTCTCCCTGGTTTACTTACATATATATATAGAGAGAGATAAAATCAGGATGAAACAAAAATATTGAAATAGTTAATTTTGATTTCAAATATTTTTTTCTGTCTAAAATTTAATTGAAATAGACACATGCTTTTGAAATGTTTTGATGTCAACAAAAGAATATTTTCCCATGGAAATCTGTCCTGTTAAAAATGTCAACAATCTCTACTGAAATATATGTTGGTCTAGCACTAACCACAAACATCTTCCCATATATTCAACATGCTGCTTTTATTTTTGTTCTGTGATAAATTTGGTCACTTCCCAAGTTCTTAAGTGATTTTTCTCAAAATTTCAAATTAGACCAAGTTATCGTACTTTATGGTTTCCATACAAGAAAGCAGGCTATGACATATATAACTCTCAGAGAAGCCCTGACATCTCAAAACAATGCCCAGCTATGTGTACTGTACCATTTGCAAAGAGGAATAGTTACTTACCAGTTGGACAAAAATGAATGTATGCAATATATTTGAAATGTATACTTTACCTCTGACTCCACACATAGCTATTGCATGCTTCACTGATACGCACTATATAGTCATTTTTTCTGCTGTGTAGTTATGATCTTATACAGTGGCCATCATTTTGGCTTCTGAGTCAAGTAGTTATTTTGATAAAAAAAAAATCACCAAGAGATGACAAATGCCTGAACGAACCTAGCACTCATCTGATATAGTCATGGTCGATTGTAAGCCCCGGCCAAAACCACACTGTATATAATAGAAAAATGATTAAAGATTGAGCTTGATGCTTCCTGGGTTTAATTTACTACTAGACTGTTAATTATTTTGATGTCAGTACATTTGTAGTTATTAAACAACATTTGCATGATGAATTGCATAGGAACATGAACAATTTGTTTACAGAGGGCAGATATGTTATGGAATAATGTTAACATGTTGCTTCAGAGTTTTTAGTTTTCGTACCAATAAAGTCCCAGAAAAAATGTGTCCTTACAGGGCTAGTTATGCTTACTTAAAATTACTGTCCACTGTAAGAATTTGCAGGATTGGACCCTTATTTTGCATTTGAGGCATGCCACTGTTTTTACTTAAACTTCTTTGACTGTATGACTCTTCTGTGACAATATGTAGTCTGTGATGGAGAAATTGTGTTTGTCCATTCTGCATAATATATCCTTAATTAGTGATCAGCAACACTGTCACCTCATATACTTGAGCATATATAAGTCAAAACTTAAGAATGAACTACATCTTATATTTCTCAATCAAGTAAGTAGGCCTTATTGCTAATATAAAAATACTGTACATTTTAGCTATACTTTCAGAGCAGCCTGCTTTGAATGGCTTACAGATTATAAATGTTAATAAAAAGATTTTTTTTGCTTGTGAAGGCACAATGATATAAAACTGCCAGACGGCAAACATTTTTCATTGAATAGGAGATGATTCGAAATACAGCTTTTATTTTTCCTCCCCATATATTGATGGAGAAAATATGAACTATGCAAATTATAGATTGTCTTTTTTTTGAACATTTGTCTGGTTTTTTAACAGGATATTTTTTTGAGCATTTGTAAACAATTTTGTCATTATGCAGATGTTGTTTAGTAGTGCCATGCTTATTTGTGTGTTATGAGTACACTTATCGGAGATAAATGAGGAATATTTTTTTATATTTTTTACACACACACACACACACACACACACACACACACACACACACACACACACACACACACACTCTTTCTCATTCTCATTCTCATTCTCAAAATAATAGTATGCATTGATTTTTTCCAGCTTGGAAGTTTTTTAGAGTGAAGGTCAATGGAATTTGTGCATTTGTGCTGACTTTTTCCAACAGTTTCTTTTTTTTTGTAGCAGATTGCTGCTGTTTAATGCTATAATCTGTTCAATGCAAATTAGTTTAGAACTTTATTCTTAATTGACATGGGAAGAACAGCTGTTTAGCTTAACAAGTGCTTCAATATGTATATGTTGTATTGGTTATTATTTAAATGATCAAATATCCTTATAAATAGATAAATTGAGGCCCAGTTTCTGCTCATGAACATGTGTGTGCATGGCTCTCGTGGAAATAACTGGGAATCATGTTCCTATCCAAGGGTAAAACTGAGCATAAGTGCAGAATAAAATCAGAGTTTCTTGTGTTTCCAGGAGGAAAAGGGTAGCAAAACACAGGTAGGACTATTTCCATTAGGTCTCATTCCTACATACAGAGCTCTCTTCTACAGTATAGAAGGGTAGTTTTTTTTTAAAACGCTGTAAACATAGTTATATGCTGCTTGTCCCATAAAAGGTTATTTTGTTTTTGCAGTTAGTAACTCCTTTCTCTGTTGTGAATTCTTGAGCTCTCTATCGTGCCCCTGAGGAGCTTAAGAACAAACAGCGTCCCATCTGGTTATGAACTGTCCTCTTTATCATCTTGATGGCGGATAGATGTACTTGATATCCCCAGATGATGCTGCCATGATAGAGTGTGTGAATCACTAACTCAACATCTGATTCATTGTTTTTGCCGTCAGAAGCCATATGCTAGAAGACACCCTCATCCCTTGCATCTCCCCATCATTTCTACCCTCCTTTCCATTCATCCTTTTACATTTCTTCCTCCGCATCTGCCCTCTATGTAATTCCTTTTTTTTTTCTGTATGCAATGCAGTTGTAGCCAAGTCTGTCCTAGGATATATAGAGAGTAATTGGGTAAGGTAATATCTGTAATCACTAACTTCTGCTGGTAAGAGACAATGCTAAACAATTTGTTCCACCTTGTATTTTACTGTGATACTGGGAGTACCTTTCCCAGACCTGAAGAAGAGCTCTGTGTGCCTTCAAAGTTTACCTCTCTCACCATCAGAAGTTGGTCCAATAATATTACCTTATTCACCTTGTCTGTCTGTCTGTCTCTCTCTCTCTCTCTTTTTTAAGTTAGTCTCACTAGGACATCACAGGTAAGCCGCCACTTCCTGTATTTTCCCCCTCTTCCTGCTTAGTAAGCTTGGCTTCTTTTTTTGTAGTTGAAGTGGCATAGCAGTTAAGACAAAGTGCTAAGGGTGTGCAGGCAAACACTGTCTCTGTCTAGTTTTGTCGAAGTTGATAACTTACCAGAAAAATAAAATAAGTCCTAACCATGCATGTAAGGGCTTCTGGAACTTAATGACAAGATCTAGATTAAAACTACTGGGAAAAAATGGTGGGCAAACTTGTGACATTATAATAGGTACATCACAAGAGCAAACCCTAAGGAAATAAATATCATGTAATAGGTCTGTAAGTCTGATTCAAATGCCAGATCCTGCAGGTATTTCATATGCAGAACCTCTCTCTTGAAAACAATGGGAGTGTGAGTGTAAAAGGGATCCTGGCCTATTAAGGACTTTAGAAGATTATACTACAGATTGTACCTCCCTTAACCAGGACTCTCTGGTCTGGCAACATCCATGGTCCGGCAGGTATAGAAAGGCCTGGCCATGGGGCAGGAGGCACGGCAGGGGGACCGGTGACTCAGCCAGGAGCTCCGAGTCAGGAGGGAGGAGCAGCGCAAGGGAGATCTAGCCCCAAGTAGCTGAGCAGCAGCAGGAGACTGGCAGCGGCCATGCAGCTCTGGCCCCAATCATGCCGCTCCAGCCCTGGACTCGGAGCTCTAGCTCTTGACGCGGCGCTGCAGCCCCTGCCATGGAGATATGGCTCCGCAGCAGTCAGGAAGCTCCGCTCCTGGCTACAGAGCTCCAGCCCTGGCCGCGGAGCTCCAGTCCTGGCAACAGCAGGGTCAGAGGGAGCTGGAGAGCTCCGGCCCAGGGAGTGACCACTGGCCAGGTGGCAGTGAGGCAAGGTGGAGCACTAGCCAGGGGAGAGTGGTAGTGTTTTACCATGTTCAGCAAATACCCTCGTTCGGGACTGGTCATGGTTCCAGACTGGGAGATCCAACCTATACATGCTATTTTAGTACAATATGGCTGGTAAATGTTTGACCTTTCTACAAGATTTTCTTACTGCAAGGGATAATTCTGGTAAAACAAATATTAAAAATATGTGATAACTATAGATACTTTGAACCATTATGAATCTTAGTACAGAAAATACCCACAGGAGAATAGAATTGCTGAAAGCCCTTATATCAATAGTTTAGATGCTAGTAGGGGAGTGGAACTGTTTGTTTCATACTTGTCCAGAAAATGTTTTATTTTCCAGGTGAGTCAGTTTTTTAACCTTTCATATAATTCAGTGTGCACTCAAAACATGACAGAAGTATTCATAATTTACAAAATGCAGTCAATACCTGAAAAGAAGAAAAATATCAGTGCACTTTAACTGGACACCATCTGGGTATAGTGAAAGCCAAATTTCTGTCCCTTTTTCTTAACAGTACAACAATCAGACACATTTATTTGCAGTACTGTACTTTTTTCTGAAAAACATTGTATCTGTTTTAGTTCTCTGTTTTGTTCATTTTAAGCACGTTTTCACTTAAGTGTTCTACTTCAATCTATTCTCAATTCAATTTGAAGTGAAAGGGGTTTTGAGTTTAGATAATTTACATATAAAAGCTTTACTATACATTGTATAAAATGACTCGGTTAAAAAAAAACCCAACCATTTCAATTTAACAGTATTGTTATTCTGCAAGCTGAGACACCTCCCCCGCTCACTTTTGCTTTTACTAACGATGCTGCTTCTTGTCCTAATTTTAAATTTTTACTGGCTGAAAACTGATGTGCTTTTTTCAAATCATTCTAAAACCAGTGACTCTAGACCCACGTGATTTGTCTGTAATATGTGAAGATTAAAAATGTATTTCTTTGCTGAAGGTTATCTGGGAATGATGGGTATCTACTTGTTTTGAAACTCTCCCTTTTTAAAGTGCAAATTGTTGCTAGTAATTTTGAGCTAAAATGTGTGCACTCCAATTTGTATTTTGGGCCTTGAAACTGGCTCTTTAGATTTTATTGACTTGTGTAAAACCCTACCAGTCACTGAGTCTCAGCATGCTATCTTATAGCTCTTAGAACAATGTAAACACATATACAAGATTTCAAAGTACCATATTTTAATAATACAGCCAGAAGACAATGTTTCTAATCATTGGACCCTTGATCAGAAAGAGAATGCCTGGCTCTGTAAAAGAAAACACCAAAGTTTTATTCTGTTACAAGATGATGCTATTCCATTAATTTACTCTATTTATTCTACTTGCTCATGTTTTAGAGTACTAAATGGCTGTAGTCCATTATATAAAGATAAGACACCCATTTGTAAGTTTCCTTTTAAATTATACTATTTGAAACAAATAGCTATTTTAAACAGGATCCATAAAGCAACATGAAATTTATTATTCTATTCTAAGAAAGTGTTAAACTGATTGCTTCACTCCTTACTTTAAGTTTACTTGTTCCAGAACAATAAGTAAATGGTGAACCAAGTTTACTATTAAACTGACAAATTATCTTTTGCCAAGTTTGAGCTGGTTGTAGCCAGTGAACATACATAATATTAGTCTAGAGGGTTTATATAGCTAAAGTTTATTGGTTTACTCTTGTAGACAAGATATTTGTACATGCAAGACTATTTATGCTAACATTGCCATAAACTTCAGTTTATAATTTGCGTAGCAAAATTTACAAGTGCTATACAAACATTATGTAATATTATAATTGCTAGAATTTTATGTAGAGTTTTGAATTTTAAAAGTCACTTTAAATAAAGAATCAGATGTATGTTATATACTTCTTGGTCTATTTTTTAATCTACTCTAGTTTCAACCATGAGGATAGATTTTGCAGTTGTTCTAACTTCTTTTTAGGGGGCAAATTCTCAACCAGTATTCTCTTTATACCTATCTTGTAGAGCTGGAAGGGACCTTGAGAGGTCATTGAGGGTAGTCCCCTGCCCTCATGGTAGGACCAAGTACCGTCCCTGACAAATTTGCCCCATATCCCTAAATGGCCCGCTCAAAGATTGAGCTCACAACCCTGGGTTTAGCACACCAATGCTCAAACCACTGAGCTATCTCTCCCTGCTATATGTGATTTAGAAGGAATCAAATGCAAACATCTTAGTACAAGGGTGAAATTTCATTTAAACAGTAAACAATACTTTTCTCTTCTAAAAGTCTGTTTGAATATGAGCTGTAACATACTATGGATACTGCAACTGAGTGTTTTGAGTGTTAGGCTTTTTTGTTTGCTTTTAGGTTTATTTATGTATTTACTAGCTAATCTTAAGGTTTTCCTTAACATCCATAAGATTTTTTATTTTAAAAAAGACATGTCATTTTTCATATTCTGTACCTTGCATCACCACCCACAACTCCATCTAACAATTCTTTCATGTATGGTGGTAACTCTGCCCCAAAGGATCACAAATTTTCAACTTTCTGTAGTTGTAATTTCTTGGTTGCTGAAGTAGCATCTATTTTATTCCCCAAAGATAGTAATGATGTAACAGAGGGCCCCTGTTACATGGCTTCTATTATCTTAGTTTATATTTTATTTTTATTTTTAAGTGTGTTTCAACAGAAGCGAGTAAGTGAGGAAAGAGACTTCCTCCTGATTCTTCTTTGTCATATTCTTTGTTTTCTGTACCAAGCACTTCCAGTGTAAGAAATACCCCATAATTATTAATGTGCAAAGCTTTGCAGAATGGTTGGAGTAATAACTGCTGGCATTGACTCATAGGTCATTCCAAATATTACTTCACAGCAAATCCTAATGTAGGATGAAGATAAAAACACTATGCACAATGAGACCACCTTTGTTCTAAGAAAAATTTCTTTAGAGTATAAACAAGGTTTTTGTTTTTGCATATTTCATTCCAAGTCTTCAGCTGTATTTAGAAACAGAGTACTGACTTAGCTATCCAGATGCTCTGGGAGGCACTGTGCTTCTTTGAGCTTCCCAAAGGTTAGTATGACTCTGTATTACCCCAAACTCAGGATAGGAACTTGGTGGGACACTTAGGCCCTGAAAAAAAAAGGATACATTTGTCCTATCAGGATATACTTGTTACCCTGAGATTGAATTATTTCCCTGTTTTTAACATATACTAAGTCATTATTATTGCAAGAAAGCACTTCCCTTTTTTACGTGCAATATTGCAAAAGACTGTTCTCCCTCATTATCCACGAATCTGGTCACCTACATTTGTATGCTGATTGGACAGTATGTCGGATGTAGACTCAAGAACAGTACTGACACTGGGCATGACCATGCAGGTAACTGGAATAAAAATGATTGAACAGATCCTTTAGAAGAGCGACCATTTCATATTGTGCTTCTAGAAGCGGGAGTTGCTGCATCAGGGAGTCAGTATGCATGATATGACTATCTCTCTCTTTGACAGGTAGTACTTTCACAAGGGTTGCTAGCATTGGTGGACATGACAGCCATATGGCTGTTTAGAGCTGTATGTGGATTTGTCTGTACTAGGGCATTTCTTGTCTCCCAATCTCCAGTGTCAAGAGTAACTTAAAAAACAGCAGAAAAACAAAGTTTCAACCTGAGCTTGTGGAAGGGAGATAAGCCCAGTTTCTGAGGGACCTAAGACAACCAGGCCATCTTTATTTTTCTTGCTAATTTGAGAAAATGTTGACATTGCCTGATACGATTGATAGTGAGTGGCTTTTTAATGAATCCTACCTGATTGGGATGTATAAGCCCCAGCAGTACTCTCTCTATCTGGTAGTTAATACCTAGGCTAATATTTTACTGTCAACATTAATTAGAGATGTGAGATGGAACACTGGTCTGGTGCCTTCCCAGTCTTGAGAATAACAGATTAGAGCAATGAATAGTTTAAGGGCAAGATGTCCTATTCCTGGGGCTGACTCAGATATCAGAGAGAAAGCGAGAGGAACTCCTATCAGATCACAGTAACATGGTGCAGACTTTCTTCTATGAGGTCAGCTGGATTATGTGTGCTTGGCCTTTCTCTCGCTTTTTTTTTACATATATATTCCAAGCAGGAGCTCGAGATGTTGTCTGCGATGAATCATCCCAGACACAAGTGGCTACTGTAGCACTGGCAATGAAGGCAGGGATGCTATCTCTTCCTGGCTCTCTTTCTTGTTGTCGAGGTGTAAGTGGGGGAATGGTCCTTCTATTGTGGGGAACTTTCTTGGCTTCTATACTACCCTGGTAAAATGGAACAGCGAAAGGATCTGAGTCTCCGCTCCCACTTCTTTACCCAACGGCCTCCCTGACGCTGAGGGCTCCCCTTACACTCTCCTGAGTAGCAGAGTCCTTGAAATCCCGACAAAGCTGGGCCCAGGTTTTCTGGGGCTTAATCCCTGACCTTGTAGTCACGTAGGGCAGGGTCTAGGGTGTCCCCACTTCCGGGTGCTCTCTTCACATTGGATGCTTTCTTGACCCACTGATAATTACATAGAGTTCAAAGTGAATACAATTTATTAAACAGCAGCTGATTAAAAAGAAAAGAATAAGGAAAAAATGAGAGAAATTAAATGAGAACACATAGTCCTGCTCTGTAGCATAGGGACATCATAAACAGCAATCTGCAGAGTGTAAGGACAGTTCACAGTCTGTTCCTTATAGGTCCCAGGGCTCTTTCTCAGGCCCTGGCTGTGCTGCAGGGGGGCTGCAGGTTGGACACGCTTGCTCTCGCAGTGGCCCCATGACTTCAGGCTCTAGGTGGCAGGGTGCTTCTCCCAGTTGGAGTTACAATCCCTCTCCAGGTCTGGCCTGCAGGGCCTCTTGGCTGGTGGCGTCTCCCTGCCCAGAGCCTCTTTTCCTCTTTTGTTGGTCCCAGCTGCTCCCCACACCTAGCTCCAGACTCTGCTGCTTTGCCAGACTCCAGCTCCTTGCATTGCTTCTCTGACCCCTTTAGCTCTGGTCACTGCAGGTCTGCTTCTCAGCACAGGGTCTGTGCTCTTTGAGCTGTGTGGGCCTCTGGCTCTGTCACTGCAGGTCCGCTCCTCAGCACAGCTTGATCTCCTTGAGCTGCTTTTCTTAGCTCTCTCCCCCTTTGACTCAGAGACCCAGAAAATCCCAGCTCACAAGGAGGATGGGACCTTGGCTTCTAATTCCCTCAGTGGTCTGTCCAACCTGTCAATCAGGCTGACTTGGAGTGTTGGCCTCTTCCCATTGTCCCTGGGGTCTGTCAGTCTCAGGGCCCTGATTTTTCATGGACCCTTCCCCCTTTTGGTCCTGGGAGCTGGCCAACCAAAAACTCCCACTGAGTTTTAGTAAGGGGCTAACAGTCGCCTTGCATAGGCTGTATGGACCTGCTGGGGAGAAGAGAGTGGGGAGGCATGGGATCCACCAGTTGGCTGCCTCAGGTGCTTGCTGTCAAAGAGGGACAAAATGTGGGTAAGGTTGACACTAAGCTCATTGGGAATAGTAGGAAACAGAACCAGAAGGAATTGGGTGGTTCTGTGATTCCTCCTCCTCTCCAAGATCTTAATTATAAACTGTGTATTTTGAGGTTCTGCATCTTCACATCTATCTGTATATCCCAGATTTGCAGCTATTGCATCAGTGATCCGATCTGCAGCTATATGCCAAGTTCCCTCATGCTGTATAAAAGTTATTTAACCTCAGGTGTCACTTGAATCCCTTTTCAAAAAGGCAAGCCATCAGAGAGATCAGGTCATCTTACTTCCATTCTTAGGGCTATATTGCCTAAGGAGGTTGTGGAATCTCCATCATTAGAGATATTTAAGAGCAGGTTAGATAAGCATCTGTTAGGTATGATCTTAGATGGTGCTTGGTCCTGCCATGAGTGTAGGGAGCTGGACTTGATGACCTCTCAAGGTCCCTTCCAGTTCTAGTGTTCTGTGATTCTATTGTTTAAATGTTTACTCTTTCCCATCTTTTCCTTTGGGTAGTAGATCAGACGGGTTGGATATATGTATATTCTTCAATCTCCATATCCACTTTTCTGCTCCTCCATGCCATGGCAATGCTCCGAACATTCCTCTCTGTGTTCACCAGGAAAAAGTAACCTAATTTTGTAAATATTCACTGAACACATTTTCCAGCAAAGGTGAAATACTAAATCATACCCAGCAGGAGCTTGAGGCTGGTCCAATAGATAACTTGCTTGAAGCAGGAGTGTGGTCTGAGATTGTGAAAGATCCATCAGCAGCCAAATAATACTATATATTATATATAACTTGGCTGCTGTTACAACACAGAGCTACACCTGTGCACTTTAAATCCAGAAAGTACAGTATATTAAAAAGAGAATGTATGTCCATCAGTGCACTCCGTGGACTAGACCAGTGGATTTTAATCTTTTTTCTTTTCATTTGCAGACCTCTAAGAAATTTCAAATGGAAGTGTGAACCTCTTTGGAAATCTTAGATATAGTCTGTGGACTACCAGGAGTCTGCATACCACAAGTTGAAAACCACTGGACTAGCTAATAAAAGTGTCATCCTTTTTTAAATGCCAACACTTCCTCTTTTTTCATTCTATTACTAGCATTGTTAACCTAATTCACTATATTGGATCTAAAATATCCAATAGAGTGAATTAGGTTGATCATTTATGACACAGCTGTTGCAGTAGATCTGGTTTATATTGAACTGCATTCACAGCAGTTCATAAACTACAGAAGAAACTTGCTAATGTAATACAGACATTGTGACTATAACCTTCATTTCACTGTTTGGGTTTTGATTTGCTATGGGCCTGAAGCTTTCTAAGTGGAATATAGCTTCCTAAGTGGAATCTAGAGTAAGCTCTTTGAAGCTAGTGGTTGTGGTTCTACTTGCTTTGTAAAGCTTACTTTTAAATCTTTGTTTAAAGACATTTTCAAACCCTTATATATCTGGGCTATAAACACTTAGGCTACGTCTATACTGCAGCCTTCTTCCGTAAAAGCTTATGCAGATGAAGCGCGGGGTAGATTATCGCTGTCTACACAGCTCCTTTTTGTACAAAAGCCTCTTGTGCAAAAATGGCTGGTAATTAATTATGCAAAAGAAGCGTGGCGATATTCTACTTCGTACTTCATTTGCACAAGCTTTTGTGGAAGAAGTCTGCAATATAGATTTAACCTTAGAGTTACCTGTATGGGGAAGCTTAGTTATTTCAAGATTTGGGGAGCTTGAATAAAAACAGTTTTAAACCCAAATCTTGTCTATGAGCAAATCAAAAGATACCATTCAATTGAGCTTACTCAGCAAGACACCACTGATCATATTTCCACATAAAATGTTACTGCAACGATTTGCTAAGGCCTATCTTGTTTGCTCAGAAATGTTGTGGTGGAGACATTGTATGTAGAGAAAACCAGTACAAGGACTCTGCATTATTAAGACAAACTTGTGATGTGAAAACAAATGATGTAAGAGCAGATAAGGATAAGGGGAACAAGCCAGGTTTGGAAATATTTGAAGTACTCTATCCCTATTAATAATGCATACGAGACCTCAAGGAAATAGAAGACTGGCCAGGACCACTAACGACCTCAGACCTAGAGATAATGCAAGCTCTGCCGGAGGCTCCATTTCCTGAAGACCCAGAGGAACTAGTACTAAGCCAAGTGTGCCCATGAGTTGGGTAGTAGCCCCGGGTACCTGGGTCTGGCTGAAGCAATGTCAATGAAGGAATTAGCATGTTGCAGTCAGATCCCCACTGCCACTAGCCTGGTCTGCCACTATTTGGGCCCTAGGCTATAGGGTTGCCAGGTGTCTGGTATTGACTCGGACAGTCCGGTATTTTCGCCTCCTGTCTGGTAAACAAATTCAGAAAATACCGGACTCCCTAAAAACATTTTTCCCGGCCAGGGTGTGAAAATACCGGACTGTCCGGGTCAATACCGGACACCTGGCAACCCTAAACAACCGGTCACAGCCCACCTGCCCGCTTCCCCCCTCACCCCCTTACCTGGTTCTGCAGGGGAGCTGTCTGGTCCGGAGCAGGGAGAGAAGGTAGAGAAGATGGCCGCCATAGCATCACAAACAGCTGCCTCTCAAGAATCATACCAGGGCGTACTGAGCATGTGTAGTGCAACTGAGTATGCTCAGTAAGAGCTGCTGTGACTGTTGCCCTCACCCTGTTGCTACACCGGCAGCCTGTTAAGCAAGGCAGAGCCCAGCATCTGTTCTTAAAGGGGCCATGCTGGTTGTGTGTTTTTTTTGTTTGTTTGTTTTTGCTGAACAACTTTGGTTTCCCCCCCTTTTTTTTTTTCAACAGAATTTTTTCCACGTTGTTTTTTTTGGGGGTGGGGGAGGGGCAGGGTGTTCGATATTTTTGGTTAAGCTATCTGGCAACCCTCTTGGGCTAGGATGCAGTGGAATGGATGGGCCTGCGTCCCCTCACCACCATTTCAATTTGTGGGTGTCACCTCCCCCCCTGCCCATCATTCCAGAGCAGAACGCCTGTGCCTGACAGCTCTCTGCCAGAGCTAAGAGACCGACTGTTTGTTGCCACAACTTAAAGCAGAGTCTGGGCCAGATTATTTACCTTCTCTACCTACTGGTGGTGAGGCAGGTAGCCTCCCTCTGACCCAGGATGGAATCGGGGCTCCAACCTAATCCAGTAAAATATTATTTAAAATTGTCTCATCCCCTCTTTCATTGTATATAGGCATCCCTGGAGTTCTCTTCCAAAGCCTTGATATCACATGTCTGATTTCCTCTCGGTAGCAACATCTGCTCTACTTTTAAATGCACAGTTTTCTCTTTTGTTTATTGAAAATGCGAGTACCTGCAGCTAGCTCTCATTGGGAGTGAAAAGTGCTCTGCACCTTGCAAGGAGGAGTCATTGGCCATCAGGAAACTGACAGTACAGCTATACTTCCTGGAAGATCACCACCTTGGACCCGCTATGGGGCCACCCCTCAAAATCGATGCAAGATCCATCAACTATGCAATTCACGTAGCTGAAGTTGCATATCTTGCATCAATCTTCTCCACTAGTGTAGACCTGGCCTGAGAGACTGATACATTAGCAAGGATTGGATATGTGTTAGGATGAGAAGTGACTGTGCAAACTTCCCCTACACAACTCTGCTAATTCTCCTTAATCCTCATCTGCCTTTTCCCAGGGCTGGGGCTCTTCTAAGATGACTGCCAGTTGTGTCAATTTGTAATGATGAGTGAACAAATGAAAGTGGATCCTGCTTTCTGAATTTTACTTGTTGAGATAAATCAGAACACAAGGTCTCCAATAAAACATCAAAAGTTGTGCATTCATCCTTTTGCTAAGCAGTACTCCCAACATTTCTTGAAAAAAAAAAACAATGAGGATTCCTGTGGCACCTTGAAAACTAACATTTATTTGGGCATAAGCTTTCATGGTAAAAAGACACTTTGTCAGATCTTACAAGGTGCATGAAAGCCTGTACCCAAATAAATCTGTTAGTCTTTAAGGTACCACAGAACTCTTTATTGTTTTTGCAGATGCAGACTAACATGGCCACCTCCGAAAAATTTTTTGAGTAATACTGTAAAACATAATTCCTCTGAGAACAATCTTCTCTTGAGAAAAAAATAAAGTGGGGGAAAGGGAGTTTTTTAGTTTTCCCAATAAAAATCCTATTTAAAATCTTTTCCAGTAAATTGTTATCTATCAGTAACCATGAAAAAGTTAATCAAGTACTCTTCTCCTCCTCCCCCCACTTCTCTTTTGGAGCATAGTCAGGGCTTGAAAAAATAAATTATGAAGATAGCACTGTGGATAACAGCCAAAACTATGTGTGTCGGATTTGGCCTGTGAACCGCTTTAAATCAGAGAAGAGAAAGAAAAAAAATGGACAAAGATAACTCTAATGGTTGGACTGAAGGGTAGAAGGTTAGGTTTTTTGTTTGTTTGTTTGGGGTGTTTTGGTGTAGTTTTAAGTGCAGTTTATAGAAGTAACTCATTGTGAGATTACTGTGTGTGTGTGGTGGTGGGGGGGATTCATTACTCCCTAGTGACTGATATATATATTCTCTTATGCAGGTGTGGTAAATATCAGGTCCACCACGTGTGGGGCTTGTGTGTACATGCATGAGGAGGCTATTTATATGTCTGGCTGACACTTCCTTTGACAGGAGTTTATAGAGTCATCTGTGGGATAGATATTTATTTAATTCAGACTAAACAAATTTGTGTCTAGGCAGTACCTGAAGGGGAGGCTTGCACAGGAAAACCAGGTTACTGTAGTTTGTGTTTGGATGGCTGGTTCTTGGTCACATGTTTATGGGCTAATTGATCACCGTGACTGTGTCTACACTGGCATGAATTTCCGGAACTGCTTAAAACGGAATACTATTCCGTTTTCAGTTTTTCCGGAAAAGGAGCGTCTACATTGGCAAGCTGCTTTTCCGGAAAAGCCCTTTTTCCGGAAAAGCGTCTGTGGCCAATGTAGACGTGCTTTTCCGGAAAAGACTACTAGGCTGTCTACACTGGCCCTTTTCCGGAACAGTGTTCCGGAATAAGGACTTATGCCCGAGCGGGAGCAGAATACTTTTTCCGGAATAGCGGCTGATTTTGTACAGTAGAGCATCGTTGCTTTTCCGGAAATTCAAGGGCCAGTGTAGACAGCTCGCAGCTTATTCCGGAAAAGCGGCTGATTTTCCGGAATAAGTGGCCCAGTGTAGACACAGCCCATTTGTGGGGTTGAGAAGGAGTTTTCTCCCCAGTCAGGTATGCAGTGACCTTGGGATGTTTTTGTTTTCCTCTCCGACTTAGGGTACGGGTCACTTGTCAGGATTATCTAGGTATATCCCACCTAATTTATTCCCTACCATTGCAGGGTGTTAAGCAGTGGTATCCTTTAGGCCCCTCTGTATTCTGCCCATAACGCATAATAATCTAGTCTTCCGTTGTCTGTAATATGGGCTACATCTAGACTCCATCCCTCTGTCGGCAGAGGGATGTAAATGAAACACTTTGAAAGTGCAAATGAAGCTGGGATTTAAATATCCCGCACTTCATTTGCATAGTCATGTAATGGCGCTCTTTCGAAAGAGTGCCATTTCGAAAATGGGGCACTTTTCTAAAGATCCTTTAAGCCTCATTTTTTGAAAGAACTGCATCTAGACTGTGGTTTTATTTTTGAAATAGTGCTCTATTGAAAGAGCGCCATTAAGTGATTATGCAAATGAAGCACGGGATATTTAAATCCCAGCTTCATTTGCACTTTCAAAGTGCTTCATTTACATCCCTCTGCTGACAGAGGGATGTAGTCTAGACGTAGCCATAGTGTCATGTTTCCTCACTCTGACATTTCAAGTGCAGAAGGTGGGGGCCCACAAAGGACCTTAAAAATTCCTTGCCTCTATAAGATTCTGCTTAACACTCCCCAAGATCACAGATTTCCTGACCTTGGGTGGTACACTGCCACCAGGCAAATGCAAAAACCCCTGTAAGAATGCAGGAAGACACACTTGGGAATTTTTTCCTGTGGGATGCCCCCAAGCTTTTTAACCCTTCCTCAGGAGAGAGCTTGAAAACAAACTGCAATTTCTTAATAGCTGACCTTCAGTCTCAGGCAGGTACACACACAGAACCTCCTGCCTTCTAGAACACAAGAATCAGATCATAGTCTTAAAAAGGTAATTTTATTAACAAAAATAAAGAAGATACATTTGGTAAAGCATACTTGGTTCTAGGTATTTAGGGCCAACTG
Organism: Pelodiscus sinensis; assembly: GCF_052426305.1. Classification (NCBI taxonomy): domain Eukaryota; kingdom Metazoa; phylum Chordata; order Testudines; family Trionychidae; genus Pelodiscus; species Pelodiscus sinensis. The sequence goes on from NC_143063.1 coordinate 38,401,312, forward strand.
AAAAAAAAGAGGTATTAAAATCACAGAGAATTGCTTGTCTGGGATTCAGTTTAAAAGCTACTGTGTGCTGGGGTGCGGCACATAAAATGAGCACAGAGGAGTTTAATCAACCCCAAAGTTAAAGAAAATAACCTGATTGTGTCTGTCTAAACATTCCCAGCTCACTTACATATCTGATGTTCCAAGGTTCAGTCTTTTTCTTAGGTATGGATATCCTTGGAAAATCCATGCCTTGTTCCTGGTTAACTCATCTCTCCTAGTTCTTGCTCTGCTCGCACAAAAGACTGAAGCAGACAGAACCTGTTTCAATTCAAATCTCACAGTCTCTTCCCATTGGCTCTCCTGGCTCCCTGCCAACACTTTCTGAAGATTCTCAAAAGCGGCGAGGAGTCCTGTGGCACCTTATAGACTAACCGAAGTGTTGGAGCATAAGCATAGATCAACCCATCCTGGACAATGATCCCTCACTTTCACAGGCCTTGGGAGGCAGGCCAGTCCTCGCCCACAGACAGCCCACCAACCTGAAGCATATTCTCTCCAGCAACTATACGCTGCACCGTTTTAACTCTAACTCAGGAACCAATCCATGCAACAAACCTTGGTGCCAACTCTGCCCACATATATATACCAGCAACACCATCACAGAACCTAACCAGATCATCCATACCGTCACTGGTTCATTCTCCTGCACATCTACTAACGTAATATACGCCATCATGTGCCAACAATGCCCCTCTGCTATATACATAGGCCAAACTGGACAGTCCCTATGTAAAAGAACAAATGGACACAAATCAGATATTATGATGGAATGTCAATATACAAAAACCTGTAGAGGAACACTTCAGTTTCCCTGGACACACAATTGCAGATCTAAAGGTAGCCATCCTGCAGCAAAAAAACTTCAAGACCAGACTTCAAAGAGAAACTGCTGAGCTACAGTGCATCTTCAAGTTTGACACAATCAGCTCAGGATTAAACAAGACTGTGAATGGCTAGCTAACTACAAAAGCAGCTCCTCCTCTCTTGCTATTCACACCTCCACATTAGCTACTAGAAGTGGGCCTCATCTTCCCTCATTGGATCCACCTCATCATCTCTAGCCTGATTCTGGCCTGCATATTTATACCTTCCTCTGGAAATTTCCACTACATTCACCTGATGAAGTGGGTCTTTGCCCACGAAAGCTTATGCTCCAACACTTCGGTTAGTCTATAAGGTGCCACAGGACTCCTTGCCGTTTTTGCAGATTCAGACTAACACGGCTACCTCTGTGATATTGAAGATTCTCAGGGACTCACTATCTCTGGGTTTAACCATTTACAGTCAGTTTAGTTAACTTAATGGCTGGGAGGTCTAGAAAAGGATAGAACCCCTCCTATCCATTACATATGATATTCTAATTTCAGTTACTGGGCTTAGTGTGCCCAATGGTGTTGATAGCCTGTGAGATACAGGAGGAGAAGCTAGATGAAGCTGATGGCCTCATCTGCCTTTAACCTCTATGGGTGCATCTACACTGCAATAAAAGATACACTGCAGCAAGTTTCAGAACTCCGATCAATTGGAATTCAGGCTGCAGGGCTAACAGTTGCTTCCAAGACTCACTCAAGGTCTCAGAACCCAACCTCCTGTCCAAGGCCAAATGTCCACACTGCCGTTTTTAGCCCCACAGCCCCCCTAAACCCCAGTCGCTGACACAAGCTAGCCATGGCCATGCCATTCATCTTTTATTGCAGTGTGGATATACCCTGAAACTCTACGGCTACGTCAATACTGCGCTCTCTTGTGCAAGAAAAGATGCAAATGAGGTTAAGCAGTGAATATTGTTGTCTCATTTGCATACTTAATGAGCCACCATTTTGCACAAGGGGCTTTTGCAAAGACAGGGTATGCTTGAAAGAGAAGGTGGAGAGGGGTGGGTGAAGAGGTGGAATAGGGGCAGGGCAAAGCGGGGGCATGAGCTCAGGGAAATGATAGAACAGTGCGGAACTGGGGGGAAGAAGATGAATGGGGGAGAGGCCTGAGGCCAGGGGGGAGTCAAGCACCCTCCCCAGCTAGAGGGAAATTTGCTGCCTATGTTGCATAGTACTAGGATGTTAGTCCCTGTGCCGTAAATTTAAAGGGGAGACATTAGTTTATCTGTGGTTAAAAAGTGCCAAAAATGTATTTTTCTTACTCACTGTATGATTATTTGAGGGCAGAAACTCTGTACTTGCAGGGAACACTGGAATATTCGGGGACACGGCAGTATTTCTGTTCCTGAGAAAACACTAAAGCAAAGGCAGAAAAACCTTGCTTGGAATTATCAAGAAAGTTTAGAGGGTCAGCTAAGTTCTCCATGAGCTGTGTGGCTGGCAGTTGTGCAGCTACCTAATAAGCCTCCCACAGGGGTTCAGGGCAACTGTACAGAGTACAGACTCAGCCCACAGGCCCTAGTACAGAGCTGCTATAGCCAGGGCAGAAGTACCTCTCCCTGGCAACCCCAACACATAGCTGCCTTGGCAGAGCTACCATGGTAGCTCCCTGCCAGTGCTGGCAGAGAGTGGCCTCTCCCCTGGCCGTGGCAGTACCATGCTGAGAAGTAGTCCTCTCTCCCTGGGGAAGCCTGCATCCTAAACCCCTCATCCCCAACCCCACCCCAAAGCCCACATGCACCAGCAGAGCCCTCACCCCATGCCAACCCAATGCCACAGTCCTCAGTCCCGTCCCACACCGCAACCCTTCACCTAATTCCACCACACACTGTCTGTGTAGGGAATTACTTGATGTGCATAACAAAAGTCATTCTACATATGGATATAAAAAATTAGAGGGAACACTGGTCATCAGGATTATGAATATTTTAGGGTCCTATTAAAGCAAATTTTAATTCCTATTGACTTCAGTGGGGCCCTGATTTGGCCTTATGATTATTTTCCACAGTCTGAAATAGTCTGAGTCGTTATTTGTCTAGGTAGTGGCCTCTTGGAAATCTGTTCATAAATGCACATCTCTTATTATTAAGCTTTTTCATGGGTTGGCTGTTTGCTGTTGGTATATGCATTACAAAGAAAACAACATTTTGTTTCCTCAATGGCGAATGGAGGTAAAAGATGTCACAATAAGAAAGAACATTCCAAATTAACCAAAAGTTTTGGAGAACCCTTTAAAAAAAAAAAGATGGGTGGATTCTTCTCTTAAGGTAGCGCACTTTAATCTGGTTATTCATACCAGGATTGTTGCAACTAACACAGTGCACAGAAATCCTTTTCAACACTTTGTTTTGGGGCCAGGCTTCACATAAATGTTTTGGTTTGGTTTGATTATCCTTGTATTTAGCGTGGAACAGTTAAAAGCTCTACATGGCTGAAAAGTTTTTATTGTAAACATAAAACATTAATTTAAACATTAAACATTTTGCAGCTGCTCTTTAGTACATAAACTTTCACATTTACTCAGAGAGTATTTGGTTTTCCAGAAGTGCTCCAAGGTTGCAGAGAGAGGGGGGGAAAAAAACCAGATTACTGATAAAATACTTCATGTTTAGATCTTCTAGCTGGAAAAGCAACATTCTTAACATGGAGAAGAATTCCTATGAAATGAGGGATAAACACTAGCTCTGCCAAGGAAAGCAATTATTCCCACAGCTTCCTTTTTAAAAAAACTTTCATGCAACAAACTACCCTGAACATGTTTTAAAAAAACAAAAACACAAAACAACTTGATCGGCTTGCAGGCGACAGTAGCCCAATTGTTGCCGTTCAGTAATAGTGTCCATAACAACAAGAACTAGAGTAATGAAAGTGCTCTTTCCAATTATCTGCAATGCTGAAAAGAATTAGATCAGTTAATAGCAAGGAAACAAATACAAAATGATACCTTACACTTTTAGTGTTTAAAAGCTGTTTGGTGGATTTGGCTCAGCTTAGTCTGCTGCCATGTGGGCTTTGACAACTGAGATCTTATCATCCCTTTGGCTGACTAGAGGTGGGAGGTATAATTCTTAGCTGGAGAGCTCTATCGATTTCAGCAGAGCTCTGGCTGTTTATACCAGCCAGGAATTGTGCAGAGTGTTGCTCAGTCCTTGAAGGGAAGGAAGTACCCTGTTCTTCTCTGTCGCAATCCCTGTGGCAGCACAAATGTTACATCATCAGTGTGCCTGGGAAAGTACCTACAGTGAGATGTGATAGGCACCTTTGAGGGTGATGTGGTAAAAAAGACAAAAATGGGGAGGAGACACAGGATAAAGGGGAAGTTTCCTATCACTTCCACGGGGAAAATTTAAAAACCAAAGAAACAAGTTCTTGAGGGTTTTTTCTCTCCAAAGCACAATAACATACATATGACTAAAATGTCTCCTGTGCTCACTGGCTTTCTTTTTCAGTCACCAGGCAGTCGGCAGCCTTGGTAACTATCATGGTAGAAGTAAGTAGAGGACTTTTAGGAATTTTCTTTTAGACATTAAAGGTATGTGGAATATAACCACTTTGGCTCCCTTCCCCCACCCCAAGTTCTTTCCTTCTGTAGGGTACATGTCTGCAGTAGTGGTATGTAGTTTACACTGGATTCGTAGATTCAGGAGTTCTTATGAACACTACAACATTTTAAAAAAATCTAGATTCTCCTTAAATTATGAAAATACCTCTTTCCAAAAATGTCCCTGGGAATGGAAAACTTCAAGGTTGCTGCTGTGAAAGATAGTCTTTGGTTCCCGATTTTTGTAGTGGTCAGCAGGAAACTGTGCAGTGGGAGTTAATTTCTCCTATTATCTATGATTAAGCTACCAAGTGGATGCTTTTAGTTCTGATAAGCACATGTAGTCAAAGGGAGAAGATGTCCAAGCGAGCTCTGGAAACTGGGAGAAAGACTAATCAGAAGGATTCTTTGGAATGTAGATGAACATCAATTTGTCTTGCTGTCTGAGACAGACATATCCCATTGTGGAAACTAAGTCAATGATCTACAGCTGCTTAGATTGCTAGTCATTTTTCTTAGAGACAGGATTATACCAAAGCCCTTAATCCAAACACTACCAAAATACACAGAGAAAGAGGTTTGGATGGGAACAGTGAGTTCTGCAATTTGGGAATATCTCTTCTGGGTTTTTTCTTGAATTTTCTCCTCTTATGGTGATTGAGTATGTATCAAGTTTTATGTTCAAGAACTGCATTCTTGGCATGTTCCATTTGTTCGTATTTTAGTGCAAAACAGTCAGAGGCAAAGAGATCTTAGATGGGGCCTAGTATATTGGGATAGATTAAGGTCACTGCCATATACTTTTGTTGGAGAAGACAATGATTGGCCTCTATGTTTGTAGACTGCATGACAAATTTCCCTTTTGGAAATTTGTCAATTAAGAGAGAGTGCATTTTTCACAGCACAGAGGCAGTGTTTAATAGGAGAGCTCTTTTTATATGTACCCTCAATACTGTATTAGCTAGTGTGTGTGTGTGTATACACACACACTGCTGGGTTCCCCTTAGGTTAGCAGTTTTCAAACAATAGTCCATGGAGCCTATCTAAGCTAAAGGCCAGAATCTAAAATCTCAACATGTGGTCTGGGTACTAGCAGGGAACAAAGAGGCACATGTTTAGCATGGATGAATAAACAGAACAAACAATTTTGAGAACCCAGAAATGGCCTTCTGCAACCTCTTACTTCTATTATCTGTAAATTGGGGGATTTATACTTACCTGCATCCAGAGGTCTTGCTTAATAATACAGTCTGTGGAATTCAGAGAATTAATACCAGTCTATGGAGAAGTGGATACTAGAATTTATTATCCTCTCCAGGGACCTACCATGCACTCACGTAACTCTAACTGGAGTTGGAAAAACTACTGCTGCATTCTCCTCTCATACAGAGCTCTACCTTTGCTCCTGGGATTATGCTTAGTAAAACTGGCCTATTAGGGTACTGCTATTAGGCTGTGTCTACACTGCCCTCTCTTGCGCAAAAAATATGCAAATGAGGTGAAGCGTGGAATATTGCTGCACCTCATTTGCATAATTAATTAGGCTCTGTTTTTGCTCAAGAGGCTTTTGTGCAAAAAAGGAGCCATCTACCCCTTTTTTTGTGCAAAACCCCCCTCTTGTGCAAGAGCCATTCTTCCTGAAAAAAATGCGGAAGAATGGCTCTTGCGTAAGAGGGGGGTTTTGCGCAAAAGCCTGTTGCGCAAAAAGCGGCCGCTCATTAATTATGCAAATGAGGTGCTGCGATATTCCACACTTTGCCTCATTTGCATATTTCTTCTGCAAAACAGCGCAGTATAGACATAGCCTATAGGTATGCACACAGATTTTTTTAATATTTATATGTGTGTCCATCATATGTATATCATGTCTTTAAATCTGTATAGATACAAAATATGATTTACATTAGAAATGCGGGAGGGGAGTCATGATATTGCCCCCATTACTTCTAAGCTGGGCAGTTGGAGAGTGCAGCTGATGGTCAGGCACCCAGCTCTAAAGGTTGCACCCCTTTAGCTGCAGTAAAGATGGCAATACCATATCATGCCACCCTTCTGTGCTGCTGCCTTCAGAGCTGAGTGGCTGGAGAGTGGTAGCACTTCTGCCTTCAGAGTTGGGATCTCCAGCACTGAAGGAAGCACTGCCCCAGCAGAAGTACAGAAGTAAGGGTATCAGTACCACAATTCCCTCCTTCAATAAACTTGCGACCCCTCTACGCGCTACTCCTTTTTGTGTCAGGATCCTTACAATTGCAGCACCATGACATCTGAGAATTCAGTTGCTGAAATCATGAAATTTATTATTTTAAAAATCCATGACCATGAAATTGACCAAAATTGATTGTGAATTAGGTAAGGGCCCTAATTACATATGTACAGTGTATGCCTCATCCCACAATATTTTCCACTGAATTTAAACAGCACCAAAACCACTCTTTCTATATAGTTGTGAGCTCACTGAATAGTGACTGTCCATTCACTCAGGATGAAAATAGATATACTGTAAATGAAAGTAAGGTTTGTTTTCTCAGTGCCTCATTTCTTTGCTGCTATAAGAACTGTTTCTGCAGTGTTGATTGCTGCATCACTGTAAGGTTAATGTATTCATATTTTCCCTAATCAGTTTGTAGCAGACCATTATTACTCCAGGTCAAATAAAGATTAAGAACCCTTTTACAAGAAAACATTACAGTCTCCAGGAACTCTGATCAACTTGTCTTTATTAATCTGTTTGAATTTGCTTGTCTCCTTTTCACTAGGGGTACGTCTAGACTACATGCCTCTGTCGTCAGAGGCATGTAGATTAGGCTACCAGACATAGGAAAATGAAGCGGCGATTTAAATAATCGCCGCTTCATTTAAATTTACATGGCTGCCGCGCTGATCAGCTGTTTGTCGGCTCAGCGCGATAGTCTGGACGCGCGGGTGTCGACATCAAAGGTATTTGTCGACCACCCAGGTAAACCTCATCCCAGGAGGCATACCTGGGTGGTCGACAAATACCTTTGATGCTGACACCCGCGTGTCCAGACTATCGCGCTGAGCCGACAAACAGCTGATCAGCTGTTTGTCGTCTCAGCGCGGCAGCCATGTAAATTTAAATGAAGTGGCGATTATTTAAATCGCCGCTTCATTTTCCTATGTCTGGTAGCCTAATCTACATGCCTCTGGCGATAGAGGCATGTAGTCTAGACGTACCCTAGCAGTTTAATGGGGACATTGCGTTTTCTCAGGGTGTGTCTAGACTACAGGGTTTTTTTTTTTAAAAAAATAGCCTTTTTTTGAAAAAACTTCACCTGCGTCTAGAATGCAGCCGCGTTCTTTTGAAAGTAAATCAAAAGAATGCAGCAGTTTTTTCGATCTCGGTAAACTTCATTTTATGAGGAATAAAGCCTTTTTTCAAAAGTACTCTTTCGAAAAAAGGTGCTATTGAATGCAAACTGTGCATTTTCAAAAGAGAGTGTCTAGACTCTTTCGAAAAAGCGGCTTGTAGTCTAGATGCTCTTTTTTGAAAGAGGCTTGTAGTCTAGACGTAGCCTCAAAGTGTTTTGTGTACTTGGTTAGTGCCTCTTAACTCCTACAGCAGCCAATGTTGCTCTCATTACCAGAGGTAATGTCGTGTTGGTCAAAAGCTGTGGTCTACATGTAACTCTCTTTCTTAACACCAAGAATTTATTATTGTGGTTTGTAGTGGGATAACAGTTTTTGACCTCATTTGCTTTGTTGGTCTAAAAATGTATAGTATGTTTTGAATAGCTCACATACTGTCTACGGACTTCATCATGTAAGCTATATCATTCCAGCAGACAAGGTAGTCAGTCTCTAGTCCGCTTTTCTAGAAATCAAACTGCTGTCAAATTATAATTTTCCATTTAAATTTGTTCTCCAGAAATGGAAATGGAAAGCTTTGAGGAACTTATACCCATTCATGTTAAAATAACTATATCATTCAAGATAGAAGGTGAACAAAGAGCAGAATTTTTCACTCTTTCATCTTTAATTTCCTGTAAGGTCCTACAAACCGTCCATGAATTGTTCCTCCCACTCAAAACGATACTTCTCAGGAATTCTTACAGGGGAAATATGAAAGGGAAGGGAGAACAAAGAGGTGAGAAAAGGCTTCATTATTTCAACCCAGTCATAAGACTTCTAATTGGTGTTTGCTTTTTTAATAAACACATTATGTTAATATCACAATTATATCTATAACAAGAAGATTCATGGAGATTTAAATGAAATAGGCAGTCACAATTTTTCAGTGTTTCAAAAGTGAGCAATTTTACCCGAAAATGCATGCACATGAACATATACAGGGATATTGATGGAAGTTTGCTGGAAATGTGTGCCTAAATGTCTTCATGGGTGGCTTCTTTGTCCATAACACTTATTTGGATGTTTTAATGGAGAATGCCATATTCTTTTGTATATATTTTATTGCCAGACTCAGACCCTGTGGTTCTTGGCATTCGTACTTCATAGCAGTGTCCTTTGTTTATTTTACACGAGGGCAAATATTCACTTCACTGTCTTTCTCCTCATATATCAGCATCTGTATTATATCTTTACTATTACAGATAAAGTGAAAGATCAATTAAATTACATTTTAGTTAACTGAAAAATAAAACCTATGTAGAAAAATAAGTTCCCTGGTGCTTTTAATGTACAGTATTTTTCTTCATAATTTTCTGAGGCTATGAAATTAACTCAGAGTATCACTATGCAATTGCTAAACTTTTCTTAATGATCCAGCTGCTTTTTTATGTTGACATTGCCGTAAAATGTTGTTTTTGTGGAATGTTGATTGATATTTCCCAGAAATCACATAGTGACCATCCACAATGGAATGGGTTGCATTCGTGGTTCTGTTAGAAATAAATCAGATTACATCAAGGGTATGTGTGAGTGAGTGTTTAAATCCTGGCCTTATTGAAATCAATGGATAAACTCCCTTTGACTCTGTAGAGTCAGGATTTCACCCACTGTGTTTCAGCATCCTCAGAAGGACATCTACTGACTGTTGCATAGTTTTCCACAGACAATAGTGCCATCAGGAGACACGTGTTAGTCTGGTGCAGCTGAAACAAAAAACAGGACTGTGTAGCACTTTAAAGACTAACAAAGCTTCCCCAATTATCACCTCTAATATCATTAGCTCACAGACATTTACCTCCCCCCCTTCCCTCCTCTGCACCCCCCTTCTGTTCTGAAATGTGATTTGTCCTTTTCATATGTGTTCATTTTTTTTTAATTGTATCCTTTGGTATATATGGTTGTGACAATTTTCTTCCACTATTTGATCTGAGGAAGTGGGTCTGGCCCACGAAAGCTCATTACCTATTAAACCATTTTGTTAGTCTTTAAAGTGCTACACAGTCCTGTTTTTTGTATCAGGAGACACAGCATTTTTAATGACATAGCCCATCCATTCTCTCCATCTCCTGGCCATTATTGTTGTGCTTCGCACAGGTAGCATCAGCTTGTATAGTCTCCTCTAAGACCCTGATCCTGCAAGAACTGCATAGCCAGGACTTGTGTGTGCAAGTCCTTCTTGTAGGCCTATTGGCTAAAGATATTGGAATTTTAAGACATATTCTCCATAAGTAGAGTGCCGTAGCCACAGGTTCTGGAAAAGCAGGTGGATTGAAAAAGAAAGACTAATTTTTCCCCGGGTCTAGAATCAATGTTTCATCTTTCTTTGCTTGTTCCATTTCGCTCAGTTTTGTTCAGAGTGTGATCCTCTGGGGGATCACAATACAGTCTCCTTTTCTGAGTCTTATAATTAATTGAATAGTGTCCAGGCCAACTGTGACTTCGGTGGATTTTTGCTGGGAATGTGGTTAGTCTGCCCCAACTGAGCTCTAGGTGAGTTGAGTCACCTCACTATTGATCCTTCCCATCATGAACATTCCCATTCCCATTCCTGGAGGGCTGTAGGTCACCAGATTACAAGGATCAACGCCCTTTTTAACTGCCATGGCCAGGTTTTTTGAAACAACAGTATATTGGCATTTTCTTCCTGTGCGTATTAAACATATTTTATGTATAGACTATTTATGGGGAGAGAGAGACCAAAAAAACCACCTTAGTTGCTATCCCAGAACCTAGCTGTTTTCACGTATTCATCGCTTACAGTCTGCGTGGGTGGAGTGAGAAGCTATAATAGGTTGCAGGTGGCTGTCATTATTTTTCTTCCACTTACTGATTAGTGTTTACTTAAAGGAAATCACAGTGGTTTGACTACAGTTTACAGTTGAATGTATAACAAGAAGTGATAAATTCTGGTAAGGCAAGCTGAGAAAGATGGAAAAGACAATGTCTGTTCTACTAATTGGAATCATGGTGTATTTTGCATGTGGCTTCTAAAGAGATTGGTGTTGACAAATTACAGACAGATAGCTTTTCTATAGCTAAGGTTGAGGCTTGTTTTCCATTCTCATCCTGATTTTGACCACACTTTTGTCTAGAAAGGCAATTTCTGCCTCCCATTTACCCTAAGTTGTCTGTGTCCAAATCTTAAGTACTTTTACTGTTTTTGATAGCACTTGGAAAAAAATAGACATGTCAATTTTCAGAATTCATTAAGCTGGCTCGTATTTTCCTTCTCACCAAATACTAGTGTTTCTTTTAAGCTATATCTTAGCTCTGAATTTCCTTGGTTTATATCGGTTAACTTGTTTTCAAGAACTATCTTGCTCTCTTTTGTCAACATTCCTAGCCCCATATCACACAGATATTCTTTCTACTTATGAAATGTCCACAAATATGAATTTACTTTCAGTCTTCCAAGAAATGTTTGAAGAGGCAATTTTTGAGACCTTACACTGTTTTCCCCACTCCGTGAGTGTGTCTTTACAACTTATCTGAAAAAAAACAAATCCTTCCAACTAAGATCTAAAGGTAATGATTTGATGAGAGGAAGCAAAGCAAAGGGAAATGCCTTTTATTTAACTCAAGAATCTCTTTCCATTTGCTACAGCAGTCTTTATCAACTACACACATTAATTTAATTTTTTTGTCACTGTTTGGGATGTTTGGTGTGAGTGAGCAACTATTATGAAAGTCAAGTTATAACCCCACAATCTTCCTGCACCTTATTATCCTTCTACTTTCCCTGTTTTTAATTTCTCCTAAGTTCCTCATAATATAATACATACTCCATTTGTCTATGGAGATAATGGTCACATGGGTCCCCCAAAGGACTACTGTCCTTAATTTAGCTGGAGGGTTCAATTGAGAGCAATCCTAAGGTTCTTTTCCAACTCTTCAACATGCTGACCCAGATACACCCTGGTATCATGGCTTATCATGTTACATCAATAAGGCTATCTATCCCTGCAGTATTTTGTTAGCTACATCATTGTTACATTTAGAAGAATATGCCCTGTGCTGTGAAATGTCACAAAAGAAGATAAATTACATCCTGTAATATTTGTCATCTATTTCATAAAGACAGCAGATTTTTAAGATTCAGACTCATTTCATCGTTGTAGTCTAGCCTGTCTACCTTTAATTTACACCTGAACACCACACTCCATTTTACTCTGCTTCCTAACTGGCCATCTTCTTGATATGTGTTTAAAATAAACTTTAGCTATAAGGGCACATTATGTCTCAGACACAGTTAAGTTAAGCAGAACATACGTCTGTAACTCATCCCTGTAGTCTGCTGTGGTCTTTTGTTTCATAATGAAAACCCATATGTGGCTTGATGGCAAGGGGTGGATAGCAGTTATGACACTGATGTAATAGTGTGTCTCCCCATTGCTGTCTTCAGAAACTATATGTAGTGTGAGAGAATGAGCTGCAATGACAAAAACTGAAACTGTTACATCCACAGGAACCCCAGCCTCTGGTGCACACATGTCAGATTGTGCCCCATTAAAAACAATTGCCTCTGTGCTGTGAAATCAGAGTGTTTTTACTGCCCACCATAGAGTATTTAATTGTAGGGCCTGTGTGGAGTGGGTTTACCCCTCTGCCAATAAGGCAGAATTCTTATTGACTCCAATGAGTAAAATTAAAAAAAAAAGTTCTTTCATTTTAGTCTTGCATTTAACTAGTGCTCCTTTTAAGTCAGGCATAAGGCTTCACATTTTGAGCTTTTAAAACTAATTTCCTAGTCATTTGCCCATTTATCTATTCTGTTTAAGATCCGTAATTTGTTTCTTCTCTCATCTGGATCCTTTGTCTCTTCTTTAGAAAGTGAAGGTCCTCATCTTCTCTTTGGGTGACCACTAAAGGATTTTCTTCAAGTCTGTCCCATATGGTCTTACCTTGATTGCCCTTAAAAAGTCAGCATTTGCCAAATGTTACCATAGGGAAGTATCTGAAATGACCACAATGTTCCCTCTGTACTTAGAATGGGAAGTATGTGTAATAACTCTATGGTAGCTTCATTGAAACAAATGTATTGTTTAATGCCTTTCAATATCCTTTTGCGTGACGTATCCACAGGTTTATTATAAAGCGTAACCGCAGTCGGTTCAAATTGCTCCATGCTTCAGTCAGTACCTTGAACTCATCAAGTCATGTAACCAGGCCCGCCAATAGGGGGCAAACGGGGCAACTGCCATGGGGCCTGGCAATTCAGAGGGGTCTGGGGCAGTGGCAAGGACGCTTAGGATCTTTAAATTGCTGCCAGAGTCCCGTGTAGCATGTCAGAGCCTTGGATGGTGCCGGGGGAGGGGGTTGCAGGCTCGACAATGCTGAGGGCTGGCTACCCTGATCCTGACCCTTCTGCCTGAAGGTCTGCCCCTTCTGGGAGTGCAGGGCTGCCCGCCCCTCACCTGCCCAGGGACCTGGCAAGTCTGTCAACTTGCCTGCATTAAATAAACACATGGCAGTCAATAAAACACAATATAATGCACATTAAGCTGTAGAAGAAAAAGCTAAATGAGTAAGATGTAGGCCAAAGACTCATAGCAACAGGCACAAGATGGAAGCGAACTCCTAGGTCCTAAATAGAGCAAATCAAAGCTTAAGTCAAGGCTTACTGTGACTCAGCAATTACACCAAACAGTCTTGATAAGAAGGAGCCCACAATATGGGGTAGTCGCAGTGATGGCTAACATGAAAGAAAGACCTTACAGATGGCCATGATGGTATCATCTGGAAAGAGACTAAACATCAGAGGCTTTAGCTGCCTGAAGGGAATACACTAATTGAGAAATAACAGCTATAAAAACTAATGCAATAATAGTACATAAAAGTAAAAACAATAACTGAGAGAGACTGGCTGTCCAGAATTAAGCAAAGTAAGATGTAATGTCCTTTGCGGGCAGTAAAACTAAGTAAAATAATAAAATAATAGCAGCAATAATTCTCATTCTCCAGCAGCAGCGCTTCTCACCTACTAGACAGAAAAACTCTCACACACCAAACGGCAACAGATCTATGAACAAGCTTCCAATCTTTTTTTCTTTAATTTTGCTTTTACTAGAGATCCATTCTCACAGTCCATGGGTAGTAAGTCTTACCAGCAGGAGCTGAAACAAATTCTGCCTTCCTCACACACACACTATATTTAACCCAAAGAGCAATACAATTATGTCTGACCTATATTATATATTCCTCTAATTTCCCTTAGTCTGTTCTTGGCTCTTTCCCTCTGCACATTTCCCTTTTCAAAGCCAAAATGCCCCGGGGCAGATCCTCAGCTGGTGTAAATGTTCATGTTTCCATTAATGGAGCTATGACAGTTTGTGCCAGCTCAGGATCTGCTCTCCCGTTACTTCAGGAGGTCATTCATGCCTTTTCCCAGTCCTTTCCCTCTGGACTTCCCCCCCAACTCACTCTTTCAGATGCTCTTTCTCTCTCTTTTCTCTTTTTCTGTTGATCCCACATCTCCATACTTACTCTTTTCAGCTCAGAGTCAGCTCTGCAGAAAATGTAGGCAATCCTAGGCAGTGGCCAAAAGAGCCTGCCTATAGCCTGTCTCAAGAAAAAGCAGAGGAAACATTTGTAAAGAAGGTTAAATAAGCAGAAAAGTGTGGACTTTGGGCCCTGCTGCCGAGACATGGCACCCACCCAATGCTCCCCTTGATGTCATTGGGGGTTTTGGATCTGAGCACTTCTCAAGATCATGCTGTTATTAAAGTAAACTAAAAATAACAAAATACATCCTGAAATGGAGCAAATACCCATTCATCTCCCTCCTGCTCCCAATCGTTACAAAACTATAAATAGCCAAATATAGAGCTATTAAGCATTGGCAAGCAGTCTCCTTTCATCTTGAAATCATTGGTAGGAAGACATGTTCAAGCAGCCAGCAGTTTGTCTTTTTTCCCTTTCCTATTGCCAAACTGTAATATATTTATTTTACAACATATCTAAGCTCCACTGGCCTAGAGAGTAGAAAACGTGAGGCATTCCTCTGCCTCTGTGTCCTCCTAACAGTGCTATTACTATGCTACCAGGGACACTCATCCAAGTGTTTCAGACTTATATGGTCTTTGCATGTATTTTCTCACACTTCAGGCTACTGTCTCTAATCATACTCAAGCTTTCTCTCTGTCACCCCTAAGTGAAATATGTTTTTGCAGTCATTGTCTGTTGCAGTGCAAAAACTCTGAGTGGTTTGGACTTTAAAAAAAAGGGTTTCTAGGTTTCACATCTTAGCTTAGTTTCCAGCTTTCCATTCAGATTTGTTCTACTCTCAGGGTACGTCTAAACTACATGCCTCCGTCGACGGAGGCATGTATATTAGACAGATCGGCAGAGGGAAATGAAGCCGCGATTAAAATAATCGCAGCTTCATTTAAATTTAAATGGCTGCCCCGCTCTGCCGATCAGCTGTTTGTCGGCAGATCGGGGCAGTCTGGACGCGCCGCGTCGACAAAGAAGCCTTTCTTGATCGGCACAGGTAAACCTGGTTTCACGAAGCATACCTGTGCCGATCAAGAAAGGCTTCTTTGTCGACGCGGCGCGTCCAGACTGCCCCGATCTGCCGACAAACAGCTGATCGGCAGAGCGGGGCAGCCATTTAAATTTAAATGAAGCTGCGATTATTTTAATCGCGGCTTCATTTCCCTCTGCTGATCTGTCTAATCTACATGCCTCCGTCGACGGAGGCATGTAGTCTAGACACACCCTCAGACACAGGGCTAACAGTACTTCCAGGAGGCAATCCTGAGTATTTCACAGTCTTTCTGGATGCTGTGCATTAGTCAAACATAAATTATTGGCCTAAATACAGAAGTAACAGGATGACATTCTATGGCCCCTATAATAAAGGAGATAAGATTTGAATGATCTAATAGTCCCTTCTGGCTTTAAAATATACAAATCCGAATATACAGTTAGAAAGCATTTTCCTTGTTCTGAACCAGTATCTGGAATTTACAAAATAGTTTTTCATGTAGCATTTTTTACAGCCATGTCCAATAGAGCAAGTTATTTTGCCAAAGTGTTTTCATTATAAGTGATGAAATTGAAACCAGCTTCATCCACATTTCCTCATAACCAACCCTGTTTTAAAAACCGAGGCAGCAAGAAGTTTCGGAATTCATTCAGTGCTTGGTGGTGCTGGAGTGACTCCAGTGAAGTAAAGAAACTATGCTGGATTTATATCCGTGAAAAGGAGAGCCTTTCTTCTTTGTGTTCGGAATGGGATGGATCTGTGCCACCAGGTCTTGGATTTCTAAAGGTGGAGTTTAGAGGTGAACAACTTGTGAGTTAGTGATTTTTTTAAAGAATAAAAGTAATAGGTTTATATGCCAACTATTGTCATGGCAGAAGTGGTGTAATTACTTATATCGGAAATAATGCTAATATAAAACTTTCTCTAAAACAGGGGTGAGGAACCTACAGTCTGGGGGCTGGATGTGTCCCTGGGTTGTCTGGATCTGGCTCCCGAGGCTTAGAGCCTCTCCCAACACTGGGGATCCTGTGCTGGAACTCCATCCCCTCTCCCTCCTCCCTCCCCCACAGCCCTTGGCCTTCGACTGATTTTTCTGTGGGTCAGTGGCCCCTGGCCCAAAAGAATTTGCCCACCACTGCTCTACAGGATTTAACCAAAGGGGCTTTAGCACAAGAATTTTGAAGCATCTAAAGAGTGGGTGATTAACAATCCAGTAATGGCACTTGGTTGGAGTAGAGGCACGTAGCTCCACGTTTCGTAGCCAGTGGTGGAAAATCTTTCAAGGTGTTGGCTCTCTCCTACCTAGAAGGTGAGTAAGCCAATTTGTAATACCCAGGTTCACCTGGCCAAAGACCATGCTTAACACGCAGAACAAAATGAGTCCATGTGGTGAAGTATTTAGTTAGGGCTAGGGAAGGGCATTTTACAAAGCAGTTGGAGACAATTGGAAAAGCTGTCCCTGTGAATGGTATTGTGATGTAAGTGCTGTTGACTTTCTGAAAGAAGAATGATCTTTTCCACTACTTTTGCTATCAGGATGAACAGTAACTGCATATATATTATAAATGAAATAAAGTAGGACAAAATTGTGAATGTGTGCAACACTCATTTCTCTCCCAAGGAGGAATCAACCTAACTAAGATTCTCAATGTGAAAATAGCACCTTTGTTGAGTAGTATAACATTCTCAAAGTGCAAACAGTGAGAAAAGCTTTTCACTCTATACAAACTGTCAATTGCATTAGAACGATTTTTAAATAAGATTTTAAGCTACTCTCCATCCTTCCATTATTGATGGTTGAACAATCCAAAAAAAGAACTTCACTTCTGAGGATTTGCATAAACATTTGCATAACATGTTTAAACAGAAAAGTATACCTATCATGTACAGTGGCTTATTTTCATATGTTGATACATTTAAGAGATTTAATTATTATATGCTAATGACCTGCAACATTTCATTTGGGCATGAAGCTGTTTCAAGCTATTGGAATGCAAAAATAGGTATTCAGTAGCTAAACTTTTTTTTTAGGATTGAACTGGCTGAGATGTTATATCAACCACTCTCAGCTGGGAGATCCATTTAACATCTTAGTTCTAAACCTACTTGAAAATGTGGTTTTTAATGGAAACTCAGAAAACTCTTAAAAATGGAAATGTGTGCACACTGACAATATTTTTTTAATTTAATGATCTCCAAGATTACATCCATGGGTAAAAATGGAATAAAAATGACAGAATGTCTCCAATTTGTTCTGAAACATGAACCCATGTTTTTACAGGGTTACAGTAGGGTAAATTTAATAAAATTAGGTGAGAGTACATGATGAAGAAAGAGACATAATGTAATACACATATTCTCAGATGTATAGTTATGCATTACCATTTAATTTGCCTATCATTTAATATCTCTAGCTATGGCAGAGTGCATGGTGACTATCTAGGGAGTGCAACTTGGCAGAATAACAAACTTTTTGATTGTGCACCTGTTGTCAGTTTGGATGACCAAAAAATGTTCCTAATTTATTCTGGTGGATGGATTTAGGAGTATTGTTAAAATACCTCCTATATACTGGCGGATAGCACGGTTGACTAACATTTTGAATTTCATTGTTCATAAGGGACAGATGAAATTTGTTAGAGCAAGGCATGATGAGGATCTGTGATGTCCAGGTCTATACTTTCAGTTCTATCAATACATTACAAATCCTGACCTTTTAAAACTTCTGATAGTCTAGTCCTGGTTCTTACCTGAACAGGGACTGTCAGTGATGCTAAAAACTGCTACATTAAAGTGATATTTTTCTGCCACCTGTTCTGTAAAACCTAGCTACAAATAAAGATGAACAGTTTTTTTTCTGATTTCTAATCTGTGATTGAACTTTACCATAATTCAGAGAGGGTCGTTTTGTTCATATTTTCTGTGAAAAGTTTGCTATTTTGCCTCAGTATGTACAGATATTGTAATAAGATGTGATTGCTGCTTCCCAGTCTTTAGGTACCAACATCAAGCGCAGTTATCATTGTAACATCTGGTACATTTCAGTCTGGAAAAAATTATAATTCAAGAGGAAGTGATTGTGATATTAACAGGCCTTTCCAACTCTTAACTTCTATTTTTCCCAGGAAAATTATTTTACAGTAGGTCTTATTTGAACTAAATGCTTCATTTAGTTACCTGACTTCGTCTAGTCCTACTCCAGTAGTTTATGAATTCTAAATATGGAACGCTTAGGCAGACAGTCTCTCTTTGTTTAAGTTACTAATAATCTGATACTTAATCTTTTTGAGTTGATATCTTGATGCTCAAGACTTTTCAACCCTCTCCTTCTTCTGCTAGCACTTGATCATATATGGCAACATTTAAATGTGTTTTTGAGGCACTGATTGCTGCTTACCAGATTGGCCCCTTCAGATGTTGGACTCCATCTGTGGTTTAATTTACTTCCATCATTCTTCCAGTGATACTTGAAACAGATGGTGCCTTTTCCTTTATGTCATTCAGGTCACCAGATGACCTGAACAAGTTTCTAAGCCTTTCTGTCTGTCCAGGTGCTATGGTGTTTCTAGAGCACCAATCAACAAAGTATCTGAGGACCAATTCTTTATCCACCATTCTGTATCCACATTTGGCTTTGAATCTTTTGTGCCTCACATTTTAGCTGGGGAAAGGTAGAGATGAGATTCATTGACTGATTTGCACAGGGGAGTCTGAAATATAAATGACAAATGCACAATCTCATTGAAAAGCTGTGTAATATATAAGAGCATAAGTCAGTTCAGCTGTCATCAGATACTTGTGACAACTTTCCACTTTTACTTTTAATGTACGAAAAGTACCCTTGTTTTTTTATGAGCAGGCAATATCCAAATGGAACTCTTCAGTCATTTCTAAACTTGAGACAAGTTCTAGGTACAATTTTAACATTGTTGTTCATTTTAAAATAAAGCTCTGGTTATGATTTCATGATAGGTACCGAGTCAGTAAATGTGATGTCAAAATGAGGTTGGTTTGGTTTAAAAGAACAAAGAATCATGGAATTGGAAGAAACTTGGGGGGGCGGATCAAGTCCACTACTTTCCTGAAATGTGGCCCCCAGAACTGGACAAAGTTCTCAAGCCTAATCAATGCAGAATAGAGCAGTGGAATTACTTCTTGTGTCTTGCTTTGAACTCTCCCACTACTACATCCCAAAATGTGGTTTGCTTTTTTTCCAGCAGTGTTACACTGTTGACTCATATTTCACCTGTGGTCAGCTATGATCCCCAGATCCATTTCTGTAATACACCTTCCTAAGCTGTCAGGGTATGTCTACACTTGCACCCTCTTTCGAGATAGGGATGCAAATGAAGACATTCGAAATTGCAAATGAAGCTGGGATTTAAATATCCTATGCTTCATTTGTATAATCGCGTTATGGTGCTATTTCGAAATAGCACTATTTTGAAATAACAGATGCTGTTAAGACGCAGTTATTTCTAGAAAAAACGCTTCTCTCGAAATAACCCTTATTCCTCATACAATGAGGTTTACCAGTTATTTCGAGAGAAGGGTTTTCTCTCGAAATAACCGTGTCTTATTATTAGCGTCTGTTATTTCAAAATAGCACCATAATGCGATTATGCAAATGAAGTATGGGATATTTAAATCCCGGCTTCATTTGCAGTTTCGAATGTCTTCATTTGCATCCCTCTCTCAAAAGAGGGTGCAAGAGTAGACATACCCTCATTTCCAATTTTGTTTGTGTGAAACTGATTGTTCCTTCCTTAGTGGAGTACTTTGCATTTGCCCTGACTGAATTTCATCGTATTTACCTCAGACTGTTTCTCCAGTTTGTCTGGATCATTTTGAATTATGATCCTCTCCTCCAAAATACTTGTAACCCCTCCCAGCTTGGTATCATCAACAAATAGTAAGTGTACTTGGTGCCATTAACAAAATCACCAATGAAGATATTAAACAGAACTGGCCCCAGAACTGATCCCTGTGGAACCTCACTTATTATGCTCTTTCAGCACGACTGTGAACCACTGATCACTCCTCTCAGGGAATATTGATACAACCAGTTATGCACCCACCTTATACAGGCAGTCCCCGTGTTACGTACAAGATAGGGTCTGTAGGTTTGTTCTTAAGTTGAATCTGTATGTAAGTCGGAACTGGCGTCAGGCTGCTGAAACTGATCAGTTTCTACCGCGGCTGAATCTGGACGCCAGTTCTGACTTACATACAGATTCAACTTAAGAACCCCAGGCGTCCCTTAGTCAGCTGCTGCTGAAACTGATCAGCAGCTGATTCCAGGAAGCCTGGGGCAGAGCAACTCTGGCTCGGGCTTCCTGTAGTCAGCCGCTGGTCAGTTTCAGCAGCGGCTGACTTGGGGACGCCTGGGGCAGAGCAGCTGGGGTGCTGCTGGGTTGCTCCAGTAGCGCGGCTCCTCAGTGCTACTGGAGCAACCCAGCAGCACCCCAGCTGCTCTGCCCCAGGCGTCCTGATTCAGCCGCTGCTGAAACTGACCAGCAGCGGCTGAATCAGGACGCCTGGGGCAGAGCAGCTGGGGTGCTGCCGGGTTGGTCCGGAGCGGCGCTGCGGGACCAACCCGGCAGCCCCCAGCTGCTCTACCCCAGGGGTAGGCAAGAAAAGCCTGGTCTGCTGGGGGGGAGGGGGCACTAGCTGCACACACACACCCCCAGCAGACCAGGGAGACGGGGGTGGCGGGACCGCCCAAGTCCTCCACAGCTTTGCTCCGTCTCCCTGGTCTGCTGACCTGGGAGACGCGGAGCAAAGCCGCAGAGCACGCGGGCAGCGGGACAGTCCAAGCACGCCGCGGCTGTCCCACTGCTGGCGTGCTCCGAGGCTTTGCTCCCCATCTCCCTGGTCTGCTGGTCAGACCAGGGAGATGGGGAGCAAAGCCGTGGAGCACGCCTGCAGCGGGACAGCCCAAGCGCGCCCGGGCTGTCCCGCTGTGGGCGTGCTCCAAGGCTTTGCTCCCCGTCTCCCTACAGACCAGGGACACGGGGAGCAAAGCCTTGGAGCACGCCCGCAGCGGGACAGCCCAGGCACGCTTGGGCTGTCCCACTGCGGGTGTGCTCCGAGGCTTTGCTCCCCATCTCCCTGGTCTGCTGGTCAGGAGACAGGGAGCAAAGCCGCGGAGCACGCCCGCAGGGGGACAGCTCAAGCGCGCCCGGGCTGTCCCACTGCGGGCGTGCTCCAAGGCTTTGCTCCCCGTCTCCCTGCAGACCAGGGAGACGGGGAGCAGCTTTTCTCGCCCCGGAGGACAGGGGCGGCGGACCGCGGCGCATCTGGGCGTCCCGCCGCTTCCATCCTCCGGGGCGAGAAAAGCCCCATTCGTAACTGCGGATCCGACATAAGTCGGATCTGCGTAACTCAGGGACTGCCTGTACAGCTGAACCACAGTGTGTGTGAGACCCGGAAACACCCGTGGTTCAGACGATGGTAGGGGGAAGGAAGTGACTGTGTACTGCCACTCTTCCTCCCCTCCCGCCTTTCCCCCATCAACTGGTGGAATGGCAGCACAGTGAAGTGCTTCTCCAGAGGCTTTTTCTCCTGCTGCTCCCCTAGGAATAGAGGCATGGAAGAAAGGGCACCCTGGGAACGGGATGCCAGATAAACACCTCTCACACCCTCTCTTTCTTCCAAACCCCATCCTGGTGCCCTCCATGGTCCACACAAATTGCTTAATCCAGCATACTGTATTTCCCTGTGTGTCCCTGTCACACACGCACTGTGGTTCAGCTGTATAAGGTGGGTGCATAACTGGTTGTATCAACATTACCTGAGAGTAGAGATCAGTGGTTCACAGTCGTGCTGTATTTCCCTGGGTTGCTGAATTAAAGTGGTTCAAGTTTAGTAGCTCCATCTAGGCTACTAAACTAATTTCCCTAGTTTGTTAATGAGGTTATGTGAGACTATCAAATGCTTTTCTGAAGTCTAGATATTTCAAATACTTCGTTTAAAAAGCCTATAAGAATCACAACAACCTAAAAAAAATGCTATTAACACAAATTGAGAGAGGCCCAAAAACGTAGAGTAAGAATATTACTTTGCTCCTTAAGGAAAAAAGACTAAAAGAATTCAAGGGCTTATTTACTCAGAGACACTCAGAAAAGTTAATCCAAATTAAATAAAGCTGCTACATCTACACTGTGAGCTAGAGGTGTAATCCCCTTGCTTATGTACACACATTCACACTAGCTTTTATACTCTTTAAAGAAGAATTATTCTCTCCTTCCCATAACACAAAAGCTAGAGGTGACCAAATGAAATTCACATGCAGCAGGTTTAACACAAACATATGAGTTTGATACAGTTTAATTATTTTTTAATTCACACCTTTCAATGACTGAGATTAACTTTTCTGAGTGTCCCCATGTAAAGAAGCCCCAGTACTCAACTTTGTTAACAGTCAAATGTTGGGGACCAGTAGAATAAAAGGAAGTTCTCAAATCAGATGATAGTCCTAGTTTTGATAAGCACTCCATTTACCTTCCACAGTTCTCTGAAAACATCTACTCAGTGTGCAGCAGGAATCAAAAAAGCAAATAGAATGTTGGGAAGCATTAAGAAAGTGATAGAGAATAACACAGATTATATTTTATTACCTCTGTATAAATCTGTCATACATCCACATCTTGAATACTGTATGCAGATGTGGTCACCACATCTCAAAAAAGATATCTTGGTACTGGAAAATATTCTGAAAAGGGCAACAAAAATTATTAGAGTTATGAAACAGCTGCCATATGAAGAGAGATCAATAAGCATAGGACTTTTCAGACTGGAAAAGGGATAACTAAGGGGAGATATGATAGAGGTCATTAAAATAAAGACTGGTATGGGGAATGGGAATGAAGAAGAGTCATTAACTCCTTCCTGTAACACAAGAACTAGGGGTCACCAAGCGAAATTAATAGGGAACAGGTTTAAAACAAAGAAAAGGATTTTTTTTCTTCACACAATGCACAGTCAACTTGTGGAACTCCTTGCCAGATGATGATGTCAAATCCAAGACTATAAAATAGTTCGAAAAAGAGGAAGATAAATTTATAAAGGATAGGTCCATCAATGGTTATTAGCCAAAATGGACAGGAACAGTGTCTCTGGCCTCCGTCAGAAGCTGGGAATGAGCGACAGGGAATAGATCACTTGATGATCACCTATTTTGTTCATGCCCTCTGGGGCACCTGGCACTGTTCACTGTCAGAAGACAGGATACTGGGCTAGATGGACTTTTGGTCTGTCCCAGTATGCCCATTTTTATCTAAAGTACAGAGGCCGTGGCGTCTGCTTGTTAGTACTTCCCCAGAACACACATTCTATATAGAGTATCCTTAACATGTCCTCAAAGTAGAACTTTCCAAGTGGAACAAAATCCAAAGTACTGAAAATTAAAGCTAGACAAATTCACACAGGAAAACAGATATCAATTTTTCATAGTGAGGATAGCTGGTGAATTGTCTATTACCTAGAGTCTTAAAATCAAGATTGGATTTTTTTTCCTGAAAAAAATTGCTGCATCTCAATATGAGGCTATGAAATTACTGCCAAAATTACTAAGTGAAATTTTGTGGCCTGTGCTACCCAAGAAGTCTGATTAGATTATAGTAGTCCCTTTCTGCACAAAATCTGTTGAAAAATACGTCCACTATTAATGATTTCATTGATACAGCTTAAATGCCCTCTTCAAAAAGTTAAATAATATATGCCAATCCAGGCTAACAATACTCTTCTTTGACTATAAGGCTACGTCTACACTGGCAAGATTTTGCACAAATACTTTTAATGCAAGAGTTTTTTTGCGTTAAAGTATTTGCACAAGAGAGCATCTGCACTGGCATGTGCTTTTGTGCAAGAGATGTGCTTTTGCGCAAAAGCATCCGTGCCAGTGTAGACGCTCTCTTGCGCAAGAAGGCTCCGATGGCCATTTTAGACATCTGACTTTCTTGCACAAGAAATTAATGTTGCCTGTCTACACTGGCCTCTTGCGCAAGAACAGTTGCGCAAGAGGGCTTTTTCCTGAGTGGGAGCATCATAGTTCTTCCGCAACAAGCACTGATTTCACACCTTAGAACGTCAGTGTTCTTGTGCAAGAACTCCCCCCCGGTGTAGACAGGCAGCATGTTTTTGCACAAAAGCAGCTGCTTTTGCGCAAAATCATGCCAATGTAGACACAGCCCATGCGTGCCTTCAAAATTACTGGAGTTTAGATGCATACAGTTGCAAATTTTGAGACAGAAAATTATAAGCAGCAGCGTTAGGTAGCTCCTGATAGTTGATCCATGGAACTGCACTGGTAGACACTTAACATTTCTTTTTTTAATACTGCCCATCTATGTGCTAGGTTAAATGTCATAAGTCAAATAGTTGAAGGAAAATCAAGGATCCAGTAGCAGAACAGAAAGCTGCTGCTGTATGAATCGGAGGAGAAAGTGAAAGATCTATTATGATTAAAGATGCAACATTTTGTTATGTGCTGATCCTTAAGATTTATAACACTTCAAAATCTGGTATTCTCAGTCAAAAACAATCTTGTCACGCACTTGTAATTAAATAACTTGGAGATCCCCAATATTTTGTATTGTTCCACATTGATTCTGTCTCTATAGGTTTATCAAATCTATGTACAGATATATAGATATATTTAAAATAACATTTCTCTACCTCTTAGATGTAAATAAATATATTAAAATAAGCTATGGTATGTATAGTACAATATAACAATGATAAATGATGTTGTGTGTAATTTTTCTACTATTAACATAAAGTAATATAAACTGAAGGACACTAGTCTATTGAGAGAGTTAGTAGCTAATGTTCCATATCAGATGTGGACAATGTCAGGACTGAATACAGATTAGGCAGTGTCCTTTTCTCCCCGGGGGAATTAAACTTTGAGACACCACTAGCTGCCAATGGTTTTACTGCATTTTGTTGGTGCCTGTGGTGCCTTTCGTGGTCTATTAATTCAGAAGCTGTAAATGACAATGTGAGCAAAAAGCTTTTCCAGTGGGATGCATTTCATTTATGTATTCTTGTATCTACAATACCTATTCAATCCATTTTGTCACAATAACTGTTTAAAAATTGTGTCGATTACCTGCATTTCTTTATAAAACTCAGCATTTTTTTTCCTTATGCAGAAAAGGCAAAGTAATAATTTAGTAGGATGGGGATTGTGAAAGTAGGAACTTAGAATCTCTGTCTTATTTCTTTCTTTTGTAGCTTTCATGCTGCTTTTCAAAAATGTGTTGTTGAAGGGACACACATGGGAAACTCCTGGAATACAGCTCTCCACACAAAAAATATATTCTAGAAGAATATATTTGTTTTAAACGTAATTAGAATTAGTCAATTATAGGAATCCTCACAAAAATGTATTTGGGGGTTGCATGTTTAAACAAATGTCTAAATCAATGATATAATGTGAATGGTTAACTGGGGGATTTTTTTTTTACTTGCCGTTGCAGACTATATGTGTTCTGTGAATGTAGTCATTAACAAAGAACAGTGTAACAAAGAGGATAAGCACTCAGATGCTGTCAGGAGTCAGAAATTTAAGCTGATAGAAAATTGATCTTAGAAGTAAAATTTGTTCAGAAAAAGCTGTAGAGTAAGTAGAATTAAACTTGTTCTTCAGGAAAGCATGCTGACAACATCCGTGAAATACATGCCACACATACTAGATATTTCTTATTTGAAATCATACTCTTTCTAAATTGGTCTATATAATATATTTGTCAAGATTCATATTAGGGTGATATTTTGTTAACTGTTTTTCTTCCCAGACCTTTAAAAAAAATCCCAGATTCCTCAGAAGCAGAAGCCCAGACTATTTCTATTGACACGCACATTGTTATTCTTCGGGTGGTCTTTGATATGATATATTGGTCATGGTTCATAAATTTTATCGTTGCACTAAAAACAGGGTTAGAATATCTTCAATGCAATTATAAAAAAAAGTATTAAAACTGAGAAGGAGAAAAAATATGGTGCAAGATGAGCTTTTAATGATTGTATAAATGTTCACTGTTCCATGGGAAAAAGGGGACTTTTCAACAGTGGCGTAATAGTCAAATGAGAAGAAATGTGATTATCTAGAAACACATGTATATTCAGCACAGATATAAGCGTTTGTTTTAATTTTTTTCTCTGACCCAGAACAGGATAGACAATGAGCATTGGAGGAGTGCATGCCTTTGAGCCATAATGGCATGCAGATCTGGGCCTTTTCATTGTTCATGATACTGAATGTCCATCTGTAAGAATGGGTTGTACTTTGCTTGTCCCTTAGTATATCTGAGGAACAGATAAAATTGTGAACCAGACTGTACAATCCAAATTAGTGTCCATATGGAGGATGTACAGGTTGAAAGTCTCTAGTCCGGCACCCTTGGGACCTGACCAGGGCTGAACCAGAGAATTTGCTAGTCCATAGGAAGTGAATATTGCCTAGCAGCATTATGAACACTTACACTACTTACTGGGCTCTTGGAAAACATTTAGGGGTAAATTAAAGCTAAATAACAGCACAGAACACTGGACTTGTGGCTGTAAACAAACTTTATGAGACTGTGGGAAGCTTGGCCACACCCATGATACGTAGACATCTGACTAACTCAAATCATGCCAATCAGGCATGTTGCTGGACTGGAGTGTGCCACACTAGAGAGCTTCAACCTGTACATATCACTGTTACTGAAATGGCTTGCTGTTCCCTACTCTCACTACTAAATGCTGTACACAAGGCACTGAAGTCCTTTTGACAATACTAAGGATGAGAACGAATGTAAACAGAAACTGGAAAACTGGAATTGCTTGCCTGGTCAGATTATGGCAATTGTTGAAAGCATTTTATATGATGATAAAATTGTAAAGGCGACCTAGAGGACCTATCCTTTCTAATGCATAGGGTTCTATTCTATAATATGTCTTCTATTATATGTGATGACACATGCAACTTTCTGAAGTACTATTCATTCAGGAACCTATTTGAAATGTCATATGCCCTGTATATTCAACCTATTATGTGTTGCATATGCAAAAAAGAAGAAATATAATACAGGACTAAGTATCACTTTAAAGACTAACAAGATGGTTTATTAGATGATGAGCTTTCATGGGCCAGACCCACTTCCTCAGATCAAATAGTCTTGTTAGTCTTTAAAGTGCTACATAGTCCTGTATTTTGTTTCAGCTACACCCGACTAACACGGCTACATTTCTATCACTAAGGAGAAATATGACATTCTTGTTGTATAGTATTGCCCCTTTTATTTGGCACTACCGTTTGGGTTATTTTCACCAGTAAAATAATTTTAATTTAAAATACTCTTGGCGTATCTTATGTTAAGAGTATTGCTTGCAGAGTTTAAAGGATTTGCAAATGAATACATAGACTATCTGGCAAATATTAGCAACATAATACACCATTTTTCATCTCTCTTCTTCTTACGGTTTTTTAGTTCCTTTTGCAGATACTTTTATATTTGCTATTACATATTCTCTCTACTCACTTGCACTAAATGTACTAATATTTCCATAGTATATTCAGTAGCATGTGATGTAGATTTCCCATTCATATGCATTTAAAATATCAGTGATTTGAACATAATGCTGTCAATAATACTGAATATAAAGGAGTTACATTTATTCCCATGAAGTTACTATAAGTCATGTGATTTCTTGCCTTTGTATTTCTGACTGCCCACCATTCTTTTCCTGTACTTGTGTGCAGTGTTTAATGTCATGGCACAAATTTTGCCTCTGATCTTAGTATTTTTAAATACTTCCAGTTTTATTTAAAGACATTTCAATCTCTCCCCCACAACCTCGCCCACCGGATATGTAATACATTGTGTAGGAGTTCAAGACCTTCTCTTTCCTTCTCTCTACTTTTTGTAAAGAATAGAGAATAGTCATATCACAATAGTGAGCAAATGACAATCTTTGTACTGCACTTTACTTGAAGGAGACTGGGCACAATGGGTTGTTTAAATGTGTGGGAGCTAGGAAGATTTGGGGGTAATAATCTGGGCTGAGCTACTTACTGACTGTGCAACCTTGGACCTTGCTGATCACTATATGTGGCATCTAACTGAAATGCACTGGAAAATAAAATAAAATGTTAAATGACGTTGCACTTGTGGCCAGATTTGCTTACGTGGCCACTAGTTTGTTTCCTGGCACTCCCATTTTGTATGTGCTCATTTACACAACTTATAGAAAAAAGTG
Source organism: Pelodiscus sinensis (assembly GCF_052426305.1). Lineage (NCBI taxonomy): Eukaryota > Metazoa > Chordata > Testudines > Trionychidae > Pelodiscus > Pelodiscus sinensis. The sequence continues at coordinate 38,429,873 of NC_143063.1, forward strand.
GGTGCGTAGAATTGGCGGTCAGCTTCAAAAGGACTGAAAGTAGTACTGTCTTTGAGTCTATTAGAGAAAATCTCAATCAACAGAGCAGCACAAATCTTAGGATACATTTATGAATGGAAGCCCTGAGCAAAAACATATTTTTTCTTAGAATAGAAGAATAGAAGAAACTAACAGTGGCAGTTTATTAAGCAAGCACATCTTTTGGAGATGGCTTAATGACATGAAATAAAAAACATTTTCATTTTAAAATTCCATCTGTACTATTGCCAATATAACTACCTTTGTGTTAGAAGGGGCTAATGTACAGTATAAAAAAAAATACCAAAAAACACCACCAAAAGTCCCACTATGAAGTATGTGTGATATATAGTTAAAAGTCAAATGACACAAGTGAGATGAGACACCATTGGAAAGATTTTCAGACCATCTGAGATGAAAGCCAGTTAAAGCTGTTCTAAACATGTCTCATACCTCTGACCAATTTTAGAAATGTTCTTGCAGTATTTAAAATAAAAATTAGAAGGAAAGGTAGAAATACAGAACATATAATTTTTGCAGATGTTACGAAAAGTGATCAGTTAAATAATAGTCAGAGGGGAAAATGCTACAAATTGAATTAACACTTCCTGCACAAATGTGGATATTCTTTGGAGATCTACCCCATTCCTCCCCTGCCCTCCCCAATATGGACTACAGCAGCTTATGACATCTGACAAACTCACAAATGTAAGCAGAATGGCTGTAAATCGTGTGCTTTTTTCTCCACTCAATAAAGTGCAGGATTTAAGGACTTACATTCTGATTGACTCGTGAACAGTGCTGAGTGTCCTCAAGTCCAACTAGAGACAGGAGGTGGGTGAGGTAATATCTTTTATTTGATCGACTTCTATTGGTGAGAGAGAGAAGCTTGCATAGACAGAAGTTGGTCCAATCAAAAATATTATTTCCCCCCCTCCTCCCGCACCGCCTTGTGTCTCTAATATCCCAGGCTACAATAACCCTGCACTCAACTCCTACTGACTGAACTGGGAATTGAGTTGAAGGTACTTACTGAGGTGCTCATCATATTTCCAGGGATGGAATTTAAACTTTGAGGACTAAGCTGCTGCTAAATAAGATTATTGCAAAGCACGACACCACCAACTGCACCATTAATCGAGCTACATTACAGTTGATTCTCTGGGTTTATCAATATTGTCGAGGTATTTAAATAAGTAATATACATCTTTGTTAAGGTGCTTCATATAAATCCTACAGAATTCTCAGCCCCTCCTGTGTGTATTTTTTACAGAACACATTGCACGCTCAATAATAAATTCAGAGGGCTGACAGTGTCTAAGTCTACTGCTCCTTTGCCCTCAATTTCAGTGAGATGGGCCATTGAAAACTCATTACAAGCTGTTTAGACTCTGACTTTGACTTTTGCTCAGCAGTGAACAAAATTAACAGCTCTTGGAGGTAGCGAAAGAGGCACTGAGCCAAAAAAAATGAGCAAAGACTTTTAATATTATCTCTATTAGTCATGCAAACAAGCTTAAGTCCAAAGAACATGTGTTCTACACATGGCTGTAATTTCATAGCCTTTGTTGATTTCATCCTTTCCCTTGGCTTTTAACACTATGTAGACAGATTCACCTGCATGTCAAATACACATTCCAGAATTTGCTTGCATGCCAAGCAACAAGCCTCACAGAATTGCTTCATAAATTTAACTATCACTTTCAAAATTCTGTTTTTTTTCTAATTTAGTGCTTGATAGTTTTTATGTGATAATTTTAAAATGCTGTTTATGGCAAAAGTTACCTTGATAACATAGGTTTTCAGGGGGAAAAATAAGACCCATCAGCACTAAATTGCTTTTAAACACATCATGTGTGTTTATACTCATAATAAACCTGATTTTTGTGATTATTAGAATTAAATTCCTTTGAAATATGAATGTCAGAAGTACTTATTATGTACCTCTTACTAACAATCCAATTAATCTGCATTTCTGAGCCAGTAACAGTGTTCAAAGTAAAATTTTTCATAACAAACATGCATCTGGTGATAAATTTGAGGTTCTGCATACTTTTGGTTATTAAAAATCCCGGGAATATTATTCTACTAGGTGTATAGCCTCCCTACTGTATCCCCATTTCCCTTTATTTTGGAGTTCTCCTTTTGTACTTCAAGAAATTAGAAAAATAAGAGAGCATCCAAGTGACATTTGAAATAATTAAGCTCAGTAAAACCCTTAGACGAGAAATCAATCCAAATAATTTGTGAAATGGAGCTCGCTTTAATGGGTGCATTACAGTTTAAAACAGGTGAAAGACAGAGGGGGTTATATATACTAGAAAACAGTGGAAAAAAGAATTTAGGTACTTTATGTATCAAAGCTGGCTGATTTCACATGCTAATTTTGATTGATGTAAGTGAGGTTGTGCTCTTTATCCAGTTTTCCAGCTTTTCTAACTGAGGAATAGAGTGGTCAAGCAACTTGTTCAAGGTCACTGCAATAAATTGTATATTAGAAAAAGACTTAGAACTCAAGATCTTCTTGGTCTCCAGCTCTTGTTGTGACCCTTACAGCATGGAGCCTCTACTCAGGTGAAGTACAACAAAATTAATTTTTTCTCCTTTCCTTTTTATAATTTATGTGTGTCCCGATTTAATTCTGTATCCCCCTATAATAATAACAAAGTGTTACATCTGCATGACCTGAGAGCTAGTATATCACGACCCTGTCAGTGTCCATTATGGGTCTTAATTGAGCTACTGAATATATTTCATAGTTTTTAAAACCTATGAGTAGTATAGTTTTTGTTAAAACAATAATAATTACTACATCTTGTCTGCATCCTGCAAAATCACTATATACCTCTTCACCCAATTTAGAAATTCAACTTTGGATTCAGAAAAGTTTCAAGTCCTAATTATTCCAAGGCATCCTGTGAATATCTTGTGTTGCATAGATATTTTTGTTTTAAAGGGGAATGAAAGTGTTAGTAAAATAAATTGATGAAAAGATAGGGAAAACAAAATGATGCTCTGACTCCCTTATTATAAAAAAGGCAATTTGAACACTCTAAACATTATTCTACTTTTATGTTACACACATTTTTTTTTCCACTAAGCCCTTGCTGTTTTTTCTAGGATTTTCCTATGAATGGTAGCATGCTTAGAACTGATGAAGGTCAGGCAGGAAACAGATTAGCAGCATCTTATTCCACAATGTCAAAATACTTAAAAGTGTTTACAGTGCCCAGTGACACAAAATGAATGTAAGGCTGGCATACTGAAGCAGAAATAAAACTATTCTTATTCTTCTAAACTAGAAGAAGGCCTTGGTGTTTTATGGCTGTGTTAAGGTCCATTAATCCTTGAATCATGAGGCCATGTAAAAAATGACAGCTTTAAAATTCAATCTCTAGGTTTATTTAAAATGTTTTTACTTCAACACTGTTTCTAATTAATAACAGTGACTATATAACCTGATTCATCTGGATCAAAAGCATAGCGATTTGGAATACAGCCCCTTGGCTCTCCGTAGAATGTTTTATCACTCGTGACAGGAATGTTCAGCCTGAATTGAATGGTGCCAACTCTTCCCAGGGAAGAGCTTATTCTAACAGAGACAAAATCAGATATGCCCTTTCACATCTTTTAGCCTTTCCATTTCAGGGTTTATTTTGGGGATTTGGTGAAGAGGGTATGGTTTTGAAGGCAGATGACAGAACAGTCACAGAAGCGTGTGTGAGTGCATATGTGCATGGCACATGGACGTGAACAAATAGGGTGCAGTAATTTTTGCATATCTCAGCTGGTTTTGTTGGCCTTTAAAATTTGGTCCTTGAGGGTCAGAAAGAGCACAGAAAAATTATGTTTAAAATAAATAATTTGGGATGAGGGGACCCAGAATAACTCAGAATAACCCCAAAGTGTAATGCTTAGAGTGCTGTTTACAAAAGCCTTGGTGGGTATAATACACAATTTCCTAGCTTAGAGAACTGCTACTCACAGTTATTCCAAACTAGAATTTTGGGGGTTCTTTAAGAATCCATTGGTCCTCCTTCAGCCAATGAACTGAATCAGCCGCTGATCAGTTTCAGCAGCAGCTGACTTGGGGACATCTGGGGTAGAGCAGCTGGGGTGCTGCTGGGTTGCAGTCCAGAAACTTATTGGATAGCCTGTTGTCAGCAGTTGCATCATGGTTGAACAGGTGGTTCAAGTGTTCCTGCCACCAGCTACTGATGCCATCCTTGGTCTTCGGAAGTGATGTCCCATCTGCTGATCATAGGAGAGTGACACCCTGTTTTGAATGTCCATAAATTGCCCTACAAGTGTTGAAAAACTCATGACTGTTATTGGAGTTGTCATAAACCTATCTCTCCACCGGTTGTTCTTAAGGACTCTAATTCTTCATTGTACTTCAGCCTGGGCAAGCTTATAATCATGTTTCTTCTGCTGAATGTAAGATGGATATACCAGGAAAAGAATCAGAGGGGTAGCCGTGTTAGTCTGAAGCTGCAAAAGCGGCGAAGAGTCCTGTGGCACCTTATAGACTAACCGAAGTGGTGGAGTATAAGCTTTCGTGGGCAAAGACTCACATGCATCTCATGAAGTGGGTCTTTGCCCACGAAAGCTTATGCTCTACCACTTCAGTTAGTCTCTAAGGTGCCACAGGACTCCTCGCCGCTTTTGCAGGAAAAGAATGTTTATTATGGTGTAACAGGATAAGAATAATGTTAGTATTAACATTATACAAAATACTGTTAAAAAGATACGTAATGGAAAAATTATTATATCGTATTGTATGTATACATAATCATTTCTTCTTGAGGCTCAGATGCCAGTAAGAGATCCATTCACATGAGCCCTTTCTTTTGTATGCGGTTCCGTTGATTTAGTTCTAGGCCTGATTGAGAGCATAACAGGTTTTTCAACAAGTATAAACAAAGGGAAGAAAAAACATTGGATATCTATAAAGGCACTTTTCTCAAACTGACAATTCTTTACAACTTATTTTTAGTGTGATGTGTATACAACTTGTTTCTGGGAAATGGCTGTGTTTAGAAAAAGAGAATAGTGTAAAGTAGATTATCTTTTCCAGCAGGAGTAATGCCATTATGACATCATATGCAGGAAAACTGGAGTCTATTTTTTTTTTTAAAGATAAATTTCAGCATAAGAACAACAACAACAAAAAAGACAAGTACTCTGTTATCTTAGTATAATGCTGGGGATTTGTGACTGTCCGTGCATACTACCTGTGCAATGCTGTACTTTATACACAAAAGAAATATTACAATTTATGCTATAGTACCATGTTCAGTGCATCATAGTTAATGTTGCGTCTATTAAAGCGTCTTTATATTCAGTGATTTGATGATAGAAATACAGTGTAGACTTTAATGAAAAAGCCCAATGGAGAATTATTTTGCAAAATCTTTCAGCAGTTGACTAAAAAAGTGAATCATGGTTTTTGTTATGGCTGTACAGTATATTTACACAATATTTAGCATGTTTTGTTTCCCACTTATGTAGAGATATATATTACATTTTTGATTGAGGGGAAAACCTCACAATATCAGGAAGTCATTTTCTTTTCACATAGGAGTAATTAAATATACACACTTTTTCATCATCTCGTGTCTTCATGGCAATTTTTTTTATGCACAGTTTTTGCACATTGTATTTCATGGATTAAAAAGTTCTGTCTAATAATGTTTCAAACATTGTGATTATTTATCCTCTTTTCTCCTTAAAGGCATTTTATTTCACATAGGAAGAAACAGTGTACATATCTGATCATGTCTTTCATCTTGCCATATCTCTTCTAGCCATATCTGCTCATATTTATGTGAATTGTTACATGCTATAGAGACTGACTGACAATTTCCCATCAAGTGGTACAAATCCATTGACTTCACTAGCTTTTGCCCCATGGCAGTATATTTGGTCCTGGAATTATTAATTTTCCATGCACTGTTCTGTATCCCTCAAAACACAACAGAATATGCTTTGCTTTAAAATCTTTACTGCTTTTGCTATTTCGTTGCACGGTGAGATTTCAGCAGAAAGCTGTTCTCAGTTATTTATCATCAAGTCTTTACCCAATAGCAAATTTCTTAGCTGTCCCTTGGCTGCAGTTTCCTTCTGTTCCTCCTCTTTTATTCCTCACAAGGTAGCCTTGACTTTTGAGAAGAAAACTCTCCTCCTGCTTTTATCCCATTTTTCACCTCCAGGAGGTGGTAATTCTACAGCATAAATGGATTCCTGCTGGTTGCTGACACAAACATGTAATTCTCAGGGAGAAAAAATACATTTTCTGAAGTTTTGATGTAAAGCAGTTTCTTGAAAACATAAATATGTTGCTCTCCAGTGGCATTAAAATGCATAATCCTTAATGTTGAAAACATATGGCTAAAAGGAAAGAATAGGGCTGAAGCTGCAATCTTTTATTTTAGCAGATAGGGATTCACTTTGGCCTAAATTCTTACTAGCAGTCATGTGGGCAAGAAGTAAGAAAAAGAAGTGAAGGGCCTATGGTTGCCTAACATCTGGTTTTAGACTGGACTGCCCAATCAAAAAGGGAGTCTGGTGTCTCTGGTCAGCATTGCTAACTGGTCCATTCGAAGTCTGGTTGGCAGTACAGTGGAGCTAAAGCAGGTTCTCTATCTGTCCTGGCTCCATGTGGCTCCCAATCTGGATGTGGCCAGCATTTCCCTCCAGCTCCTAAGCAGGAGGTGGCCACAGAGGCTCCACACACTGCCCTCGTACCAAGTGTTGGCTCTGCGACTCCTATTGGCTGGAGACCATAACCAATGGGAGATGCAGGGTCAGCACCTGCGGGCGCCATGCAGAGCCTCATAGCTGTGCCTTTTGCTCCAGAGCTGCAGGGAAACACTGGCTGCTTCCTGGAGCTGCCTGCACCATCAGAGCCTGCACTCCTCCTCCCCTCTTGTGCCCCAACCCTCTTCTTCAGCCCTCGGGCCACTCCTGCACCCAACTCTGTTATAGAACCTGCATCCCCTCCCACATTTTGAATCCCTTAGTCCCCCCATGGAACCCACATTCCATACCCATCATGCCCAACCCAAAGCCTGCATCCCCAGCTGGAGCCCTCTCCCCTCCACATTCCAACCGCTTGCCCCAGCCCAGAGACTGCCCCACCCTGAACCCCTAATTTCTGGCCTTACCGTGGAGCACATGCCATCAGCCCAAGCACATACCCCTCTCCCTCACCCTATACCCATCCCAGAGTCCCCTCTCACACTCCAAACTCCTCATTTCTGGCCCCAGCCCAAAGCTCTCACCCTGAAAATGAGCAAGTGATCAAAGGGTGGGGAAAAGTGAGTGATGAAAAGATGGGGGATGAAGAGGTTGGAGCAGGGCCTCTTAGATAGGGTGGGATAGAGGCAGGGCCTTGGGAACAGTGGAGCAGGGAGCCCGGTAAAGGTGTTTGGTTTTCTGCATACAGACTGTTGACAACCTTAATAGAGCCTCCTTTTTGTGACGCCTGTGTAAAGATCACTCAGAATTGTTTCCCCTGTGTTTGAGGGAGCTCAGGGCTTCTTTTGAGTTGATCACTTCCGGGTGCATGGTACCCACAAGGAGGCAGTAACAAGAGTGCTGTGGGGTTAAGAGAAAGCACAAAGCCATGACCTCCCAGTTTCTGTTCACTGACCGGTGTTACAAGTCAGACTATGCTACAACTCTGACAGTAGCATAGCAGTTGTGTTCTTCCCAGTGCACAAGGGAATTTCTGGGCAACACTTAATTAGCATTTGAATTAATGCATTGTTTTTCTTTCCTTTCCTCCATAGAAGGTTGCATGGGCCATATTTTGTTAACCTTATGCTGAATGGTATCTTTCCCTATGTCCATTAACTTCAGTGGACCTACCTTTGGAGTTATAGTACTGCACAATTTGACTAGAGGCAGGTTCTGGTCCCTTGCATTGTATCCAAGGGACTTTCTAATATGTATTTAAATAAGCATTTTTTAGCTTCCTTTAATGTCTTCTCACATATACTTAAAGTAAGTCAAATTGACATCTACTTTCAGTTTTGTGTGTGTAACACACACATACACACACACTCTTCAAATAATTTTTGTTTAAATATCTTCTTTCTAAGCTGTGTGAACTTAGGTCCTATAAGCTCATACTTTTTAATCCATGAATCAGCTTCCCTACTTTTCTTAATGCCTTTTCAAATGCTATATTAATATCCCTTTATAAGGTGGTGACACAATATTCTAGCTGGGTTTTGCCAGAGAATTGGATAATCCCATCCTTACTATAGTGGGCATGCTTCTCCATTCTAGGTTTAATAATATATAGTACAAGTGTTTGTGGTTGTTTCTGGCCCAATTGTTTGATTTGTGTGGGGGTTTTTTTAAATAAAGAGTTCACCATTATCCTAAAGTCCTCTATGAATCCCTTTGCTCTACATCAGTGTTTCCCAACTTTATTTGGCCATGGAACCCTTTAAAAAAAAACGCTGGGGGAAACTGGTAAACCAAAAAAAAAAAAAACCCCAAAAGAATACTGGCCCACCTTTGAGACTGCGGCGGCCCCTTGAAAATGAGAGCCATGGGCGTCCGCCTAGCTCGCTTGCCCCTAAGACTGGCTTGGGGGGAGGGAGGGGAAAGGAGTGATTGGGTTCTTTCATTTCGCAGAACCCTGGGGTTCCGTGGAGCTCTATTTGGGAACCACTGTTCTAGATCAATCGTATTCATTGATTTAGGGTAAACATATACCAAATGTGAATACTCTGCATTTGTCAATGTTAATTTCATTTATCATGCATCAGCCAAGTAATATAGCAGATCCAAATCCTAATAGTTGTGTGTAGCAGGGCTGGGGTGGGGTTTATTTGTTTTTTGGTTTTGCTTCCTGCATGTTTCACTATCCCCACTAACTGTGCAAAGTCAGCAAATATAGCTAGTTTGCAGTTTCTTTTGTGACTAGGTCATTTATCTAGATTAGAAACTACAGCAATCTGAACACCAACCTTTGGGGCACTCCTCTGAATAGTTTCCCTAGTTCATCTCTGTGTGTGTGTGTGTGTGTGTGTGTGCATGTGTGTGTGTGCGTGTGCATGTGCGTGCACGTCCTCCACTGAGCCTGTCGTCAGACAGCAATATGTCAAATGAAATTTTAGCAAATTGTTCTAAAATTCTGAGCAAATCAGGTTTTCAGATGTGAAGTAAATTATTTCTAGCTGTAATCTAAAACAGAATTAGGGTCTCACATCTCAAAAGTTTTGCCTCTTTCGACTTTTCATTCCTGCAAAAATTCCTATCCAGAAAATTGTGGGTTTTTTAGATGTTACAAAGCACCTCTCAGATTGGCAGAAATAACAGCTATTTATTTTCAGTGAAGGTTGTTTTAAAAAAAATTTATTTAGCAAATGATCCTGTTAATATCCATATGTGCTTGGCTCCCCTAATTAACAGCATGATAAATGCCTGAAAGAATATAAGCTTTTAAACATTGTTTAAAATTTTTTGAATATGAATACCTTCCCCATGGTGAAAGCACTTTTGACAGTGACCATATACCCACTATTAAATGGCATACATCATATTACTCTGCATTTATCATTACTCTTAACATAAATTTCCTCTGCAAAATTCTTCTGTAATTTGTATCTCGTAGACTCATGGAACTGGAAGGAATCTTGAGAGGTCATTAAATCCAGTCCTCTGTACTCCTGGCAGGATCAAGCATTTATAACCTATATGATGCAGAAATGTTAACATGGGAGAGAGAATATCGAAGACAAAAATGGCAAAAAAGATTAATATAAAATATTTTAGTTAGCACTTCAGTTTAACATTGTATAAAAGTGTACATTCATAAACATTTTGCATGACGTCTCAGAAGGATAACCTTGTTAGTCTGTAACATTAAAAACAAAGAGCTCTCCTGTGACACCTTAGAGTTTAACAAATATGTCACTTTCTTTCATGGGTAAAACCCACTTCATCAGATGATTTTGGGTGGAAATTACAAAATCCGGTGTGTATGTAACAAGAAAAACAGTTACCTTTCAATTCTAGGACCAGTAAAGATGCTAAGTGAGTCAGGCCGGATGTGTTCCATTTATTGCTGTTCATGTATAAATGCACATATCAAAGGCATGGAAAATTGTCTTTGTAGTGGGTTAACCAGTTAATATCTTTATTCAAACCCAAACTGATGGTGTCAAATTCCGTCTGTAATTGGGTAATAAAATTGCTTTGTAGAAGAATGGCTACTTTTAAAACTGTGATTGACTGACCAGGCTGGTTAAAATGGACCCCTACATGTTTCTGTGTTACCATTCCTGACTTCTGATTTGTGTCCATTAATCCTTTGTCTCAGAGAGTATAATTAAATTGATGCTCTGAATCACACATTGCCATTGAGGAGATGGGTGGGCTCATTTCACAAAACAAAGGCTTAGGGCTTGGTTTACCTCTAACTAATGTTAAAAAGCATAGAGTTGGAGTATGCTTTGCAAAATCCAATCCTTAAATTCACTTAGAACCCAAAGCAGGCAGGCTGCAACTTCAACCCAATGCCAGATTATTGCCATGGGTTAACAACTATTCCATAGCATTATGAATGGCCTTCTAGTGTCAGAAAACACAGTAGGTAAATAGACATACATTAAATGTGTTTTATCACTGGACAAAGACAAGATATAAATACAACAGTGCATGCTCAGGATTAATAACCACATACTAATGCAAAATTCATTATGGTCAACACCCTGCTGTACTGTACATGGAAGTCCCAAAAGTCTATTTGTGCCAACATATTGAGTGGGACAATCACAGCAGTTTTCTCTGCTCAGAAGTCTGTTTTTAGATCCAGTTTTTCAGTACGGAGTCAAAATCTCAGCTAACACATATGACACAACTTGCAGCCTCATGGATTAGCAATAGCCAGCTTGAATGGTTTACCTTGTGCTGGAGTCCAGCCAGTCTCTACAAGCTATGCCAGATTACTTCCAATATTGCTCCTGCAAGCGTCTTTATCTGGCTATTTAGAGACTTGCCAAACTATTAGTGCTGATTCCATTTAATACAGCATTATCAACTCTGATTTTATTTTTTCTGTTACCTGCAAAGAAACGTTTTGTGGAAATTTGTAGCTGAACATTGTTCACTGTACATGTAGAAGCATGTCATCTCTGGCTTGGAAATGTAGTACTGAGTTTACGAAACAAACCAGAAAACTGCTATCTGAAGAATGTGACTACAGCATGTGCAATTCTCCCTGAAATATGCCATATGCCTGGTTTTTGTTACTAGGGGAAAGGTTGCTCAATAATACATTTCATTGGATGGTTCTATTACACAGTATGAATGTACACTATGCTTGATTGATGCATCAATAGACCTTGGTAACTATACAGTAAGTTAGTAATGATATTTGAAATGGAGAAAACATGTTTAGATTTGTGAATAGTTTTATAACCTGTTCCATAACTCTTTATTTTTCATAAATGCATTTAATTAAATAAATTGGATATAGAAATCATTATTAGGCAAACTATTTAAATACTGCGTAGAAGTGACTTTTTATTTTTAAATATGCAGTGAGGTTGTAGTTATGTCAAGTCCCAGGATTTTAAACAGACAAGATGGGTGAGGTGGCTTCTTTTATTTGGCCAACTTCTCTCTCTCCAAGAAAAGTTGGTCCAATAAAAAAGCTACCTCACCCAACTTGTCTCTCTATTTTCTAAATAACTCTTGGTTACCAAACAAGAAAAGGCTATTCCAAATTTGTAGTTCTCTTTCCAAATCACAAGGAAAATGTGAAAGCTACAGTTTCAAAGAGGAATATAATATTGATGGTGAATTTTGGCGTCACATCTTTGTTCATGAAAATCAGGTATGCAGTTACAGTATCTTATTTGTTTGTATGCAAATACATATTTTGAACACAAGAATATTTTGAAATCCCTACAACTCCTCTCACTTTTATATAACAGTAGCAGATATTTTGTTTGTTTTAATTAATCATGTTTCCATATTAGTAGATTCGGAGCTTGATCCAATCCTCATTGAAGTCACTGGAAAGACTCTCATTCACTTCAGTCGGTAATGGATCAGGCCCCCAGTAGGTATATTTAAAAAGAAAATAGAAAATAAAATCTTGTAAAAAAATCTTTTTAAAATTCTACTAATTTTAAAACAATCACAGTTGTATGAAAATTAACAGGTGGTTTGGGAAATATTTTCACAGCATTTTTTCATATATAACTTTTAAAGCTTTTTAAAATGCACAATGAACTAATAAAAAACACCTTCTAACCTTTATTTTAAAATAGACTCTTGGTAGCCATTGGAAAGTTTAATACTTGCTACATATCCAAACATGTTTCAATAAAATGATTACAAAACTACTGTGCAAAACACAGTATACTGTTATGACACTGATGAAAATGAGACAATTGGGGATGAGCCAAGAATGGAGTATTGTCACAAAACATGTAACAAAGTGTGCATTACAGCTAGCATAAGTGCGTAGTTCACTGCTTTCCCCTCCTCCCTGTTAAGATTCCATTATGAAGAATATTAATCTGTATTATCTAATTTGATTACAAAGGCACTCAGGTACTGTTTGCGCTGTTTAATAGATTCCCAAGAACTGCAAAGAAAATTTTTCATACTTAGCACTATACAACCTTTGTTGTTGTTGTTAGCGTTACAATGAAACTAACAACTAAATGTGTTGGACTGAAAATGTTGGCTAACGCGGTATTAAGTTGGCAAACTTTTTTGCACCACAGTCTGAATTGTAATTTTATGGCAATTCAAGGATCAAATTGTTGCAATTTACCCAACCGTAGAGACCCTAAGGAATGAAAAGTTACTAGAAAAAATGTTTATCTTGCCAGTTTTCATTAAATGTTAGCTCTGTTCCAAATACTTTTGTGTCTATCTAGTAAGGAAAAAGGAAAGCACAGCCAACATCAGTTTCAAAGTATTGTGCCTTAGACAGAGGCCAAATGCAAAGATTTTATAAGCAAATTTGAATTAATGAATCTTATTACTGAACTTGTCATATGAACTTGAAAGCTCTGCGCCTTTCCTAGTGCATTGCTGGTTGCCCAAAGAGTTTGTACATTTAACAAGCTAATATCATCTTTAACTAACAAGTACCATAAAACTGAAAAATGATCAGGATATTTTGGCTCTTTTGTCCAAGCTGGGAAATGCATAAGACGTAAAACCAAATAGATATAAAACTTGGCTGAACTTTGCTTTCATTTTGCCAAAGAAAGCTTGCAAAATACAGCCAACTTGGCTACTAAAAAGAGCCTTTGAGCCAGCACTAATTATGTCAACAAGTAGTTCATGCATAGCCCTTGTTCAGTCCTGGGCTCTCCGTGGATGGGGGTGGAGATGAATATTATCCATGGAGGGAGCTGAGCAGCTGCTTGGGTTAGCGTTACTCCATTTAAGGGTGTGCTAACCTTGCAACAACCTAGTGACATCATCATTTTTCACCTTGTTTCTTTCTCATGGGGTATGTCTTCACAGTGAGCCTGAGGTGAAAAGGTTTCATAGGCAAGCAGACAGCCTGCATGACAAATGTGCTGAGGAGTCAAAGAAAATTTTAACCTACCCTACCTTAGCTTGGTCACTCTTTGTACCTTTGAGCAAAGTGATAAATGGGTTTCTTCAAAAATTGGGGAGGAAAAAAAACCAGAAAGTAAAAGAAATCCTCGTGATAGCCTGTTATATTGTGCAATATGAATCTTGCCCACCCCTCTCCTTTCCTTCAACTAAACAAGGAGAGTGAGAGTGAAATAAAAACTCCTTATGTCTAAATTTAGATTGTAATGGGCCTCTCCCTCTAAACTGCATAGTATCTCGTATAAAATGCATATATGTCAGATCCACCTTGGCAGCATTTGTGCTCTGTAATTTTAAGTAGCATAAGGAACATCCTGCTATAATTTTTGATTATTTTTGCTCCATGCTTAGTGTGCCCCAGCCAACTCAAAGTATTTTCATATGGAGACAATAAATCATTGTAACTTTGTGAAGCTTTGCTCTCATTCCTGTGTAGTGTTTAATTTTTCATAGGTGACCGCAACTTTCATAATGCACAGTGCATTATTTTCTATCAGAATATATGTCCTAGTCTGATGTTGGGCTCATATAAACGTAATGTTGGAGTAATGTAACGCTCACGGGTGCTTGTTACTGCTCCTCCCGCAAATGGTGTGTTTAAGTTTATTTAAAATACTGTTTTATTAAATAGTTAAAATTCCTAAAAATCCAGTCAAGCCATTGCTAAATCAGTCTCTTAGCTTTTAGTTATGAGATGACGACAATCAGCTCCTACCAGTTATGCAGCACTTTTCTACTTTGGAACTCAAAGTACTTCACAAAGGCAAGTAAATCACAGTGGACCAAAATTTGGCTGTGCTACTCAATAGGTGTAGAGTTCAGCCAGAGCTCTTCAGCTAGGCTCCATCATGAGTGCCCAGTCTAGTTTCCTTCCTCAGAGTCGCAGCAGCTTGATATGATGGGAACAAACTGCTGAATTCACACATGGCTTCTCCATTCATGAGTAATATGCCTGTCCCAAAAACAAGCCAATATAACCATGTGTCCTACATCTACCTATCATCATTTCCTTACAGAAAGGAGAAGGCAGAGGTAGCATGCCAGCTTGCTTTTGTTTTTTTATTTAATGAAAAAAAATCAGAGTGGCTGTTTGAAGCTGCTCAGGAGCTGGCATTTAAAATAAGGGAATGGGTAGCTGAGCAGAGAGCTGGTGAGTCAAATTTGAATCATACATGTATTTACCACACGGCTGTGCAATTTATCCCATGGATAACACCTCTGTGTTTGGGAAGGTGTGTGTGTGTAATATGTTTATTTCTATACATATACTAACATGTATAGATAGCTTTATAAGGCAAAGTATCCAAAGATCTAGGTGAAAGAAAAGGTATATTCTTTAAAACAGTGTAATGTGTTAAGAATCATGTAGTAGATTTCAGACATTTTAATTGTCATGGTAAGAGTTTGGATCTAAAGCCATCATGATTAAACAAACAGGGTTTTAGATAATTTAAGTTAGAATAAAAGTAAGCATTTCAAAGCTACATGATGGGAACAGCTCATAAACAAAGCATTTTTCCCCTAAGGGATATAATCAGACTGCAGAGAAATCCCTGAAGGGAAGACATTCATACATTAGTGTGGGGCGGGGCGGGAGATTGCTAAATAGCAGCATCATAATGCTAGTTATTAAGCAAAAGGCCTGCTAAAAACACCTCAACAACCGTGAACCATGTTTGCAAAGTTGTGAATAAATCTTTTACAAAAATATTGAATTTATATGTAAGTTAGAAAACAGAGTAAAATCTTTTATTGCACACTTATAAGTTTGAATACACTTTCAGTTCCTCTTAGTTATCTCAAATTAAATCTTAAATTGAGCTTGTGGTTCTGTGAATTAATACTGTGGCCTTTCAGCTCTTTTGCTGAGGTCATTCAAATCTAATGGTGGAAATGGTCACAGGGTCAAGTATTGGTATGTAGAGTACAGACATGGTTTAATGATGCCAGCAGATGTTTGCATTCTTCATGTTGGAGTCATAATGCACTGGTGGGCTCTGTGAAGGCACTCGATTATCACATTATTGTATCTTTATTCTATTGGAGTTATGTGGCAGGAAATAAAAAATAACATTAAAATACAGTGAAGGTTCTGCTTTAAAGCAACAAAAATAAGAAAAAATGCAGAGTTAATTTTCTCCCTACTTTTAACTCACCCCATCGTGCCTAGTCACTGTAGAGTCTTGGAAGTATACATAAACTTATATAGATAGACTGCAATTGGCTAGATGTATTAGGGTATGTTAGGGCCTCAATTCTTAGTAATGGGGTGTAAATTATGCACACAAACTGGTCCTTATGGACCCTTTTGGTATACACTAACAGTTCCCCGATAAAGAGTAACATAGTGCTGTTTGAAACGGGATCACTTTAACATATACTAGGAGTCTGCATGGTCTCCAAAGACCAGTTGTATTCATGACACTCTGGTATACACTAGAATTTGCACCTCCACAGTAGAGACAAGCCACAAGGATAAATTTTATTCTGAGATTCTTTATTTTAGTATCTCAGAACTGAAATATTTTGGACTGTATTATAATTGTTTCTAGTTCTCTATTAATGATGTAATTTTATAAAAGATGCAAAGAATCTCTGAATATGTAAATATTAATAGGCAAGTACTGGACCCATCAAAGAACTGCACAGATATTCTACTCTGTAATATGGACTCGTAACGCTCTTAAGGTGAATACAGCTGGAATTCATAATCAAAATGCTATCAGAAAATGAATAACATATAAGCATCGTCCGCATTTAATATTATTTATTATTTATTTTATTTTATTGTTTTTTGTATTCCTATAATGATGGACCAAGACGCAACTGTGTTAGGTCCAGTCCCTGCCACAAGGGGCTTATAGTCTAAGTATAAAACAAGAGACAACAAATGGAGATAGACAGATGGTCTATATGACCCTGACTGAGATCAGCGTTTTGGGCAATAGTCTGTATATTAGTAGCCTAGGTGTTGTCAAGTTTTGTAAGTGTCATGGCAAAAGAGGGATTTGAAGGAGAATAGTGAGATAGTTTTATGGAGGTTTATGGGTAGTGCCTCGCAAGCATGAGGGGCAAAATGGGGGAAAACATGAAAGTGTTTGAAAATTTAACAAGTGGACTATGGAGGTTGCCACCATGGTCTGAATGGAAGTGGGCATTGACAGCTTGATACCACATGAGACATGATACGTAGGTTGGAAATTGACTGGGAAGGGCCAATAAAGTGAATACAAGCAGCTTATGTTTGATGCAATAGAGAAGGGAGAGACAGTGGAGGTATTCTAAGGGGGAAAGGGAATATAGTCAAAGTGATGGGCTAGCTTGTCTTTTTAAAAATAAAATAAAAAGCAAGAAAACAACATATAACTTTAGGGTATACTCCAAAGCAAGGAGTTTTACATATAGAATTACAGTCTTCATATTTTCCTGCTTAGTTTGGGATTTTTTGAAGTATGACGCTAAAAGCATGTTAAACCACACACATACACACACAAAATCTCATTCAGAAGAACTGATTCCCCCCCATCTCCAAAATGGGGTTACAAGAAGACCTTTGTGAACTTGCATTGCTTCCATTGCAATTTTGCTCAGCAGCATTCCTAAGCAAATATATAAATATGCCAAGTTTCAACCCAGAACAATTTTTTTACAGCTGAATTTTAATATTCTTGAAAACAAGGTTTATAAATGAAATGCTGACAGAGCCTTACGTGTAGCTGCTCTAAGGGATGCCATTATAATACATATGGACAACGCAACAAGATATTTATTGTTCTCTCTTGTATGTTAACTGTCATCTTTCACAATTCATCACTGCCCTCTTTCTGTTTGATGGTCAATAAAAATAATCATGAGCAGCCATTACAATTGTTATTAAGAGTATAATGTTGGGTCTCTTTTGATTATACTACATTTGCAAGTGCATCATACCTTTATTTTGTAGCAGTGAGTCTGTTGTGTGTGTGTGTGTAAAGGGCATCATCCTACCAGCTGCTGAGCACTTTTCACTCCTACTGAACTCATTGCAAGAGAAGGATACTGATCAGAGTCCAACATAAAGTGTGGTTCTCTCTGCCTCGTGCTGCTCCCCCCCAATGATATTGTAAAACAAAGACTCATGGAAGTGTAGGACTGCAGTGGACCTTGAGAGGTCATCTAATCCAGTCTCATGCATTCAAGGCTAGAGATGTTAAATATCGGTTAATCTAATTGTTGAGTAACCTCGTGAATTCTTATTGGTTAGTCGACTATTCTGTAGTGCCTGGGGCAGGGCTGGCAGCCAGAGGGGTCCCCTACCACTCTGTGCTGCTGCCTCTCTATTAGAGACAGCAGCATGGGGTGCCAGGCGGGAGATGGTTTACGAGGGGAGCCAGTTGAAAAACCAGCTCCCCTTGTGGACCGGCTGCCTGTTGCCATGCACTGTTGCCTCTGATACAGAGAGAGCAGCTCCTGTTGGAGGGGAGGAGGGAGTCTGTGGTCCCAGACCGGCGTGCTAAGAAATATACTGGCAAAGGGTGGGGGGAGGAAATACGTGTTGTCTATAGCATTAACCTATAAGCTTTTGTTTATCGGTTAATCAACTATAATATTAATAGTAACAATAACTAAGCCATCCCTGATGTCTACTTGTCTAGCATGTTCTTTAAAGCTGCCAGTAATGGAGATGCCACAACTTCTCTAGATAATTTGTTCCACTACTTAATTGCCGTGAAGGGTAGGAAGTTTTTCCTAACTGAACCTAAACTGCCCTGGCTGCAGTTTAGGCACATTGCTTCTTGTTCTATCCTCAGAGTCTAATGGGAACATTTTTTGCCTTCCTCCTTATTAGCAACCTTTTATGTACTTGAAAACTGTTTTCATGTCCCCCTTTTCCTTCCCCAGTCTTCCTTTCTCAAGATTAAACAAATCCCATTTTTTTCAAACGTTATTTATAAATCATATTCTTTAGAGCTTTAATTATTTTGTTGCTCTTCACTGGACATTTTCCAATTTATAGAATCATAGAATAATAGGACTGGAAGGGACCTCGAGAGGTCATCGAGTCCAGCCCCCCGCCCTCAAGGCAGGACCAAGCTCCGTCTACACCATCCCTGACAGATGTCTATCTAACCTGTTCTTAAATATCTCCAGAGAGGGAGATTCCACCACCTCCCTTGGCAATTTATTCCAATATTTGACCACCCTGACAGTTAGGAATTTTTTCCTAATGTCCAATCTAAACCTCCCCTGCTGCACTTTAAGCCCATTACTCCTTGTCCTGTCCTCAGAAACCAAGAGGAACAAATTTTCTCCTTCCTCCTTGTGACACCCTTTTAGATATTTGAAAACCGCTATCATGTCCCCCCTTAATCTTCTTTTTTCCAAACTAAACAAGCCCAGTTCATGAAGCCTAGCTTCATAGGTCATGTTCTCTAAACCTTTAATCATTCTTGTCGCTCTTCTCTGTACCCTTTCCAATTTCTCCACATCTTTCCTGAAATGTGGCGCCCAGAACTGGACACAGTACTCCAGCTGAGGCCTAACTAGTGCAGAGTAGAGCGGCAGAATGACTTCACGAGTTTTGCTTACAACACACCTGTTGATACAACCTAGAATCATATTTGCTTCATAATTTGTCCATATCTTTCATGAAGTGTCCCCAAACTGGACATACTACTCCAGCTGAGGCCTTATCAGTGTAGACTAGAGCAGAACTATTTCTTGTGTCTTCCTTACAGTACTCTTGCCAATACATAATATCGTCTTACTCAACAGACATGTTCCCAGTTTGTATTCAGAGTTACTTCTGCTTTACTTAAGAGAGAAGAAACATTTCTACAGTTGTTTCTACCTGCTAGCACTTCAGCACCAACATACCTAGGATACTTAAGAAGGAGCTGGAATCTTTTTCTGGGGTTATGCTTATAAGAAGAACGTATTTTTTTTAGAGGAAAAGGCAATATGCCATGTTTATTAAGAATGCAATAGTAAAGCAGCTAGCATATGTTTATATATACTATATGTTTATGTACACACACACACATTAATTTTATTAATGTTGTTTTAGTTACTTGTTGTTGTTTTTATTAGCCAACTGGCTAGGTAGTGTGAGGGAGGGAGGAGCAGGTCTTTATGGGTTTGATATGAAGTGTTGGTAGAACACAATTTAAAAACTGTGTCAAAACAGCTTTTTTATAGCAGTTTATTCATTGGGATTAGTAAATTTTGCATTGTTATGCTGCAATTAATTGCTATTTGATTATTGCTTTTTAAAAGTTTTTTAATATTATAGTTATTTTGTTTTAATTGAGAGGCTCTTGTTTTATTTTTTTAGAGCTGCTTATCATATATGCTTATCAAAAGCACTTGGGATTTTTTAGGGAAAAAGGCACTTCACCGTGTTTATTAAGAATGCAGTAGTAAAGCAGCTCCCATATGCTCCCATAGACACATACGCGCACACACACCAGTTCTATCAACATAGTTATAGTTATAGTTACCAGTTTGTTGTTTTTATTAGCTTACCAGCCAGTTGAGGGAGAAGTGGGGCTTTATTGGTTTGATACGATGTTTTGGGAAAAGTCTTGGTACATCGGAACCCCAAAAATGGCAAAGCAGCTCTTTTTTATAGCATTTTGGGGGATTAGTAAATTTTACACCATTAAGCTGTAATTAATTGCTGTTTGACAAGTGCTTCTCTTTTAGGTTGTTTTTATATTATACCTATTTTGTCACAATTGATAGGTGCTTGCTTTAGAGTTGTTAATTTGCCCTTTATTCCATTTAAATAGTGGTATACATCAATCTTTTGGTGTTTTTACATTTGTTTTTGGCTTTTTCAGTTATTTTAACAATTTGTTTTTATTTTGCATTTACACAAAGAAAAAATTACATAGTTGCTTTTGTAAAAACAGATTTAGTACAAAAAATTTTTTACAGTGTTAATTTAAAGAAGAAAACAATTTTAACCGTAAAAGGGTGATAACAGTAACCAAGAGACCTGTTTGGTCTATTTCTGCTTTAATAGTAATGAGTAACGCAAACAGCCTGTTTAATGCATCTTTACCAACGGCACTAGGCTGTTCCTTTCTGTAAGTCAGAAAGGGTGGCTAGTAAGAAACACTGAGGCACATTAGGTTGCATAAAGCTACTTTTTAGCTACACGGCTATACTGAATCTTACATCATCAAAACAAATTGTTAACTAAGCTCCAATTCCATAAGCCAAGCTCTACCTTCAGTTTCACCTCTGTAATATTGTTGAGCACAAATGCATGAACCAGTAGAGAAGAGAGCCCCAACCCGACTTGTCAATTCCCCAGGGAAGTTTGCTGTGCTGCTATTTAGAAAAAAAAATCTTTTTTACCTCTGAAATGAACAAAGCTGATCTGAAAGACCTTGAGACAATCTAAGTAAGAATCAGCACAATGTCATTAGGAAAGAGTCACTTTTCAATGTGAAACTGCAGGTGATCCTGCCCTGCTGCCATATTTTGTGTGGTTTGGGTGGTTCTTCCATATTGTATGCTCAGTTGCTGAAGGATTATTTTGCAAAAAGGTCACAGTAATTCAAAGCAATAAAGTAATGCAAAGGACAAACTAAGTCCATTATCAGCATGCTCTTTGTAATTTTAAATCTTATCAACCAAGTGCAGCATTTTGACAATGCAGAAGGTTTGTCGGTAGTTGAAATGATTTTGTGATTTTTTTTCATTTTCAAATACATAATAATTAATTTTGTGTTTGTGAATCCTATAAAATAGGAAACTATAACCTAAAAGTATCACATGGTTTTAGAGAGGTTTCCAGAAATTTAGTCAGAACGTAGTGTCCTCTAAACGTGACTATACACTTCAGAAGTTCAAATACAGCAACAGATGCAGGATAACAATAAATGACACTTACCTTCTTCTTTAGAATCCATTTGAGCTGTAGGATCGGTTTTTCAATAACCATGTCTTTGCACATGGAAATGTGTGCATGTTTGTAAACTCGATATGAGCATTTATTGGTATTGTGCTTGTAATCAAAACATTGAACTGGGACAACATATGTTATTTTTTTATATGTACAAATAATGGAGTACAGTTGAGCAGGAACATGGCTCAAAATTTGTAAGAAGAAGGCAAAGTTGAAAAAAGTTGTTATATAGATTTTGTTTGCTTTCAGACTATTGCATTTCAAATAAGGATATTAATACAGTTTTCTATAAGATGGATTATTTTTTTAAATACTAGGGAACCATTTTTCCAGTCTCCAAGAGGAGATGTACAAGGTCACCAAATTAA
The DNA here is from genome assembly GCF_052426305.1 of Pelodiscus sinensis. Classification (NCBI taxonomy): domain Eukaryota; kingdom Metazoa; phylum Chordata; order Testudines; family Trionychidae; genus Pelodiscus; species Pelodiscus sinensis. The sequence continues at coordinate 38,451,764 of NC_143063.1, forward strand.
ACCTTTATATAATCCAAAAATTGAATCTTAGTACATCCATTTTCCTAATGCAATTTTTTCAGTACCTATTGGTGCTGACAGTTTTGGTCATATATCTATTGTGCTGTTCAGTTTTATTTGACAGTGCAGAATGGCATCAGTGTGTATTGGAGGTAACATCTGAGCTGTGTCTGGTCTCTTGGGATAACTATACTACTCTACCTCTTTGCCATCATAAATGGATGTTTCTGTCGTTCTCTAAGATTTCTCCTGGGTTAGGCATCTTTTCTTTAATTATTAATCAAAAGCACTGTAATGATCACTGCAAACAAATGTATAACTATATTGAAGCACGTATTTTAGAGGACAGACAAGTAATATGCTTGTAGCAAGATTTTACTCTACTAAAGAAGAGTAAAGAGATTGTTACAGCACAAGACAGGAAGATTGTGATCTTGTGTGCTTATCTGTCTGTTCTGTATCTGTGTGATGCAATAATCAGTATCATATTATAATTTATGCATTTTCTTGCTCCCAAAAAGAGAGAAAACTATGCATGGTAGGTAAGTTTTATCCACCTAAAAGTCTGTGACTGAGTTAGGAATAGAACACAGGTCTTCTAAATTTGAATCCAATCACAAGATAATACAGTTACCTATAGAACTAATCCTAGAGCTCTTGATTGAGCCTAAATTAATAAATGATGTTGTATTTGATTTACCATATATTATATTTACATAACCATCAAAAGTGGATTATCTGATTCTTTCTGTGCACAACTCTGTAGTTGAACCTTTCAGCACTTGACCTGTGTGTGCAAAAGTGTTTACACACAATGTGAAGCAGTAGGCATTTTTGAGCAACATTCGAAAACTGTATCTCTGTTTTACTCAGTCACATCTACACAGGGATATGAAAGAGAATCAACCTATGATAGCCAGTGAAAAGCCACACTGCGCTCTATACTGCAGAACAGAGAGTGAAAATAATGCGTGTTGCTCTTCTGCTATGCAGGTTTGTTTGTGGATTCATGTGGTAAGGTTGTTGCATAAGATCTCTATGGAAAGCTTATGATTTGCAGAATATGATTATGCTATTTGTATGCCTGGATCACTTTTTGTATTGGAAGTTATAAGTATTGGCTCTATACCTGTTTCAAAGGTTTGCGCCTGAGGTAACACTCACAAAGTATTTAGCCAGTACATCTTGGAGGGATTGTTCAAACTAAGTGGCTCATCAAGGTACATTTAACTCATAATAGACCATGGGAGACACCCATATACATGTCCTGTGGATGTGCCATCTGAAGTATAGGTGATGGCTTCTGCTACGACTAGGTGATTCATGCCTGGACATGTGACTTTCCCATGTGACTCCATACTCCATCTTTACCTGTCATTTTCCACAGTAGGAACACTAAGATTCCTTTCACTTAGCAGAAGCCAAAAAAGACCTTGGAAAAATCTCCATTTTGCCTCTTTCCTGTTCAGACATCTGGACTCTGGACTTATACTAACGGAAGCATTCTAACAAAGGGCCTGAGGGGTCCTTCCAGTCATTGGAAGCAGCCAGAGACTTTATTTAAGATAACAGTTTATTCCATCACTGCTACAAGCTTGAACCAAGAACTTTGCAACTATTTCCTTTAACCAATTTTATCTCTCACGTGCCTTTTATGAATGAACTTTTAGATTTTAGATACTAAAAATTGGCAACAGCATGATCTATGTTGGATATTGACCTTGGGGTGTGGCTGGTCCATCGGGATCAGAAGAAACTGTTGTTTGATGAGACTGGTTCTAAAGAACCATTCATCTTTAAATCTAGTGTGGGGGAGGAAGGATGACAAAAAGACTGGAATGCCTCAGGAAACTGCTTTTTCTGGCTTCTTATTAGTCAGTGTGATGAGACAGGAGTTTGCTTGTGTGGCTGGTTTGGTATCTCTCATGGGAGAATAACCACCAGCATTTTGAGGTGTATCTGCCCTATTTCTCAGCAGTGTGACCTGAATTTGCTGTTCTCAGTTATCTCCCACAGAGACACAGTGACAGTAGGGGAAGGATTTCTCCATTAAAAATACTTCATGTTATCTTAAAAAGAAACATGGTGTCAATGTAGGAGACATATTAGTCCCCGAGAAACAAGAGCCAAGATGTACTTAATTTAAAGTCTCCCCTTTCAGTATTAGCTTAATTGCAGTCTTGGATATGTGGCTATGTAGAACTATGGAGCTATCTAAAAAATAGCCAAGCTCAAACCTGAATTCCTTGTCTATTCAAGACATCCATATAAAGCCTATACAATGTAATCTAAATGTAACAGGCACTTTTCAGATAGAACTCTTATTAAGAGTCAGGATTGAATGGACGTCTTAATGGATAATGTTACTATCATAAATATTAGACTAATTAAAGTGTATTGTGCTAACTACTCCAAATCAAAGGATATAAATGCTATTTATTGAACTTTAAAAAAACTATCTATTTCAGTGTTTGTTTAGCAATATGTCATGTTTCTTCTTGAACTTCTTGCTAAAGATATCATTCCGTATGGAGGTGAAAACACATAAAGAGGCTAGCTTACAAGTCAAGGTAGCCTCCCAGGAGCCATGGGAGGAACTGGTAAAAAAGAAGCTGCTAGCATATTAACAGTTTTTACGTATGTGTTCACTTCAGATTGATTCTTGCAGGAGACAGAAAATTGGCAACAAACCACTTGCTCTTGTAATAGTGTATTTGCAAGTGAGGTATATGCGGACTCTCCCAAAGCTTTCATTAATGCCAGTCCATAATCATACAGTAGGAATTGCTGAATACAGCCCATCCTCATAGAGACTAAGCATGACACTCTACAGATCAGCTGTCATCTTCCAGCACAGGAAATTGAGATTGGGGTTTTCAAAGCAGCCTAATGGAAGTAAGCACCCAACTGCTGTTGAAACGTAATGGAACTTATATTCAGGAAAGGTCTTTTCAAAATGCTGGTGTGCATGATTATGAAAAAATTGAAATGCTGTTACAGTTAGGAGAATGAAACCAAAATATAATGAAGAAGGAATTTAGAATTAGAATCTAAGATTTAGCCTCTTGGCCTTAAAGAACGTGCAGCTTCCATTTAGAGTTCCTTGTCGTTACATTAGTAAACCCTACCTAATTGCCCTCATCTTTATATCACAGGAGCTAGAACCGGGTGATAGTTGTAAAGATTGTGGGAGTTGTGATGGGGATAAGGAAGTGGCACTGTCCAGAAGAGATTTAAACAAATAAGAATGACAAAGTTAGCTTGTAAAATAGTCTGGAATATTTCTACTCTGATTTACACTAGTGAGCAAGGTCAACACTGTGGATGTCACTGTGGAGTTACAATACTGTAAAACTAATAGGGGGCTGTGCACCCTGCTTGCTACACTCGCCAACCCTCTCTCTCTCTGGGGTAGGTGTTTGGCTGGGGGGAGAATGCAGGACTAGGCTGGGGGCAGGGTGTCTGGCCAGGGGTGGGGGAGCACGACCAGATTGGAGGGTTTCAGTGGAACGGTTGAGTGAGGAGGTTGGAGGAGTAAGGTCTTGGCAGTGTGGTGAGTGAGGGGGCTGGGAGTGCGGGGTCTCAACCAAGGAGGTGTATGACAGATGTGAGAGTGTGGGAAGGGGAGAGGGCATGTAGCTCACTGCCCCCCCTCACGAGGAGGGAGGCCTCGCAGCTCCCAGATCTACCTGCAAGGGGGGAGACATTGCGGCCCCTGCCTCCCCCAGGAAGGGGGAGGACATGAAGCTCCTGACCCCCTGACCCAATGAGTGGGGGAGGGTGTTGGGTTCTGGCCCCCTGGGAGGGAGGAGGCAATGTGACTGAGGGTGGAGGGGAGGGTCTGTAGTATGCAGAGTGATGTGGTGTCATCACTTTGTTGTCCCACAGGAAAAGATTTTTATAGAGAGAGAGAATGTAAGTGAGATTGGTGTGGGCTATCTGTAGAAGAGGCTTCTAATAAATTCATGCTAGATTTTAATCTATGGCTCATCTTTGATTTCTATTGCACATAATGCACTTAAGGGGTGTTATTCTAGAAGGATTATTAAACTGAACAATGAAGTATAAATTGGGTATTCAGAATATTCTATTGATTATGAGAGGGGTTGGGAGTGACCTACTCTGGGTCCATGGAAGTGGAGGGCTTTGTGCAACTATAGAACATTAATCTTTTTAAAAAGTGAGTAACTCTTGAATTCTAAATCTATTTCAGTGAAGAAACCCTTGAGCTATGTCTATTTGCATAAAACATGAAAGATGCTAACTACTGGAACTGAGCACATGGAAATAGTAAATCTCTAAATTACAAGAAGACTTAAAAGGTCCCTTGTTTTCAAATACTTAGCAGCCACACTCGATAACATAACAATGTGCACAGTAAGCCATATTCCTTTTAAAATTATAGAGTTGTTAAATATATGACTATTAAATAGTTATGTATGTTCTGTGGGAAGTATGGTTTCACAGATCTTGTAAGCAGCTAATTGTTAATCTTTCTCATATATGGCACTTCTTTCTGAAACTTGTGAGAAACTAACATTCTCCATAGCGAGGGCAGTAAATTAGTCAGATTCTCATGAAGAATATTGTGGGGGTATTGGTTTAAATGCCTTCATGGAGCTCACCCAATCGGAAAATCTTACAGAATGATCATCAGTATCCCTGCAATATAGTACATTCTGGGCAGTCCCAGGAAAAGCAGTTTAAAATGGACTAAGATTGCATGATTCAAATTCCCATATGGGAATTGGATCACAAAAAGGGTTCATGAGTGATTGTTTTCCTCTGGTACTGATAGAGGGGAACTTCAGCCCATGAGAGTCTGAAACAGAAAGACCAGGTGGGTGAGGAAATAACTTTTATTGGGCCAACTGCTGTTGTGAAACACACATGCTTTTGAGCTCTTCTTTAGAGTTCCTTTCCCAAAAAGTTCTGTCTAGAGCATGTATGTGCTTGTACTGAGTTTGAGATGGACATAGGAGACAGACTTGTTGAGAGTCTCTGGGTAATGTTAGCAGGGGTAAAAAACCAGGGTGATGTCATGGGAGGAGTCTACTACAGAGCATCTCACTAGAAAGAAGAGCTGTCCCCGAGTTACGCGGATCCGACTTATGTCGGATCCACACTTACGAACGGGGCTTTTCTAGCCCCGGAACTCGCAGACGGCAGGACCACCCAGACGCGCAGTGGTCCCGCCACCGCATCCTCCGGGGCAAGAAAAGCTGCTCCAGGTGTCCCTGGTCTGCTGGGGGGGTCCCCAGCAGACCAGGGACACCCCGAGCAGACTGGGGACACCCGGAGCAAAGCCGCAGAGGCGTCGGGGTCCCGCTCCTCTTCGGTTTTGCTCCAGAGCAAAGCCTTGGAGACGCGGGACCCACCGCCTATGCGGCTTTGCTCTCGGTTTCCCTGGTCTGCTAGGGAACCCCCCCCCCCAGCGGACCAGGGACACCCGGAGCAAAGCCTTGGAGGCGCAGGACCCCACCACCTCCGCGGCTTTGCTCCGGGTTTCCCTGGTCTGCTGGGGGGGAGGGCGCAGCTAGTGCGCCCCCCCCTCCCCCAGCAGACCAGGCTTTTGTTGTGGACGCCTGGGGTAGAGCAGCTGGGGTGCTGCCGGGTTGGTCCTGGGGGGACCTACCCGGCAGCGCCCCAGCTGTTCTGTCCCAGGCTCCAGATTCAGCCGCTGTTGAAACTGATCAGTAGTCAGCCCCTGGTCAGTTTCAGCAGCAGTGGCTGAATCTGGAGCCAGTTCCGAGTTACGTACAAATTCAACTTAAGAACAAACCTATAGTCCCTATCTTGTACATAACCCGGAGACTGCCTGTACCTAACAAAATCATCCAAAGCACAGGACTTGGTGATGATGGGGGACATAGGCTATTGATGCTTCTATTGTGAAAATAACACAAGGCACAGATCATCTAGCAAGTTCTTCAAATGTATCAGAGACAATTTTTGTATTTCAGAAGGTGGATGAAGCTTCTAGTGGGAGGCTTTTCTACATTTGATTTTAACAAGTAAGGAGGAATTGGTTGAGAATTTGAAATTGGAAGGCAGCTTGGGTGAAAGTGATCATGAAATGATATTGATCATTATTCTAAGGAATGGTAGAAGAGAGAACAGCAAAATGAAGACAATGGATTTCAAGAAGACAGACTTTAGTAAAACCAGGGAGCTGGTAGGTAAGATCCCATGGGAATCAAGACTAAGAGGAAAAAAATAGTACACAATTGGCAGTTTTTCAAAGGGACATTATTCAGGGTGTAAGAGCACACTATTCCACTGGGTAGAAAAGATAGGAAGTATGGCAAGAGACCACCGTGACTTAACCAGGAGATCTTGAATGCTCTAAAAATCAAAAAGAAGTCCTACAAAAAGTGGAAACTGGGTCAAAGTACAAAAAATTAATATAAACATCTGGACCATAATAAGTAACAGTCAGCATGGATTTATAAAGAACAAATCATGTCAAACTAATCTGATAGCTTTCATTGACAGGATAACAAATCTGGTGAATAAGGGAGAAGTGGTAGATGTGGTACACCTAGACTTTCGTAAAGCATTTGATAAAATCTTGTGTGACCTTCTTACAATAAACTAGGAAAATACTATGTAGATGGAGCTACTATAAGGTGATTGCATAACTGGTTAGATCATTCTCAGAGAATAGTTATCAATGGTTCACAGTCATATTGGAAGGGATTAATAAATGAGGTTCTGCAGGGATCAGTTTTGGGACTGGTTATGTTCAATATCTTCATCAATGATTTATATAAAGGCATGGAATGTACACTTATAAAGTTTAAGGGTATTACCAAGCAGGGAGGTTGCAAGTATTTTGGAGGATAGGGTCATAATTGAAAATGATCTGGACAAACTGGAGAAATAGTCTGAGGAAAATAGAATGAAGTTCAAAAAAAGACAAATGCAAAGTACTCCACTTGGGGAGCAACAGTGAGTTTCTCACATACAAAATGGAAAGTGATTGTCTAGAAAGGGATACTGTAGAAATGGATCTATGGGTCATAGTGGACCACAAGCGAAATATGAGTCAACAAAAAAAAAGCAAAGAATAATAACTACTTGTGTCTTGTTGTAAGCAACACACGAGAAGTTATTATTCTGTTCTGCTCTGCACTAATTAGGCCTAAACTGTCCAGTTCTAGTCATCACACTGCAGGAAAGATGTGGAAAAATTGGAGAAGATGCAGAGAAGAGCAACAAACATTATTAAAAGTCTAGAAAACATGACCTACAAGGGAAGACTGAAAGAACTGGGTTTGTTTAGTTTGGAAATGAGACGAATGAGAGGAGACATAACTTTCAAGTACTTAAAAGGGTGTTACAAGAAGGAGGGAGAAAAATTTTTCTCCTTAATGTCTGATGATAGAATAAGAAGCAATTGTCTTATATTTGCAGCAAGGGAGGACATTAGGAAAAACTTCCTAACTGTCAGGTGGTTAAACATTGGAATGCGTTGCTTAGGGAGGTTATGGAATCTTCATCACTGGAGATATTTAAGAATAGGATCTATCAGGGATAGTCTAGATGGTGCTTGGTCCTGCCACAACTGCAGGGGGCAGAACTTGATGACCTCTCAAGGTCCTTTTAGTTCCAGAATTCTATTATCCTGTGTATCTTCCACCAACAAAAGGTGGTCCAATAAAAAAATCACCTTAACCAGAGTCTCTTTAGGGATCAACATGGCGACAACAGTGCATGAAACAAAGAGAGTAAAATGAAAACAATGACATTCAAATAAAATATCTAAAGCAGGAGCACGAGAAAAAATCACAGAGGAGTGAAAAAAAATCGGGGGGGGGGGAGAGAATGTAGAAATACAAGGGGAAAAGAGATAAATTCTAATGAAAAGTCCCATTTTGAAAGCTGGGAGACACAAATGAAGTGGCTAAATCAGCATTTATTAGCCTAAAGTAAGTATTCATGGTCCTAACACACATGTAGATACTTAACTACCTGGGCTGGAAATTTTTGACCTGCAAGAGAGGACTGATATACGTCTAACACTCTCCAAAATGTTGGTGTCTTCCCTTACCTCTTTGAACCCTGGTATATACTAGAGCATTATTTTGAAATTACCCCCATTAGGATGAATTTATAATGGGCCACTTATTTAGAAACCTGTACTCCTGCTTTCCTCGGGGAATAATGCTAATTTTTAATTAGTTATTTCGAAACAGTGTTAGTGTTCATGTTCCAGTGTCACTATTTTGAAATAACGACTCCCTAGAATAATTTGAACTAATTACTCCCCAGTGCTTCCTGGGGCTCAAAGTCGAGGTAGCGTGTCCACTTTAATGGATCCTGCCTTGGACTAATTTTTAGGCTTCTCTGTAGTGGGGACACTCTATTTTGATTTTGTAAAATCAGGAGTTAAGTTGAATTTAGTAATTTCAGAATAATTTCCTAGTGTAGACATGCACTGAGAGAAGATGCCAGGGAAATGCCTTCCTGCTGGATAAAACAGAAATTAAAGCCCACTTTATACAATGAGACCCTAAGAAACTGCAAAAGGAATGTCTTTACTCAGAAAAAGCATAAAGAACCATGAGAAATCTTGTGCTATATGTAAATTGTTTCATTGTACCTGCTAAATATAACATGAAAAACTTGAGACTTGTAAAATGTCACCTGCTCTTATCAAGCTTCATAGAGATTAGCTTTTAACAGAAGTTTCATTTTCATTTCCTCCAACATTTACTGAAGTGAACGAGGGCCGTGACTCCTTTATTTCCTAATCCCAGCTAGCAACTTGCTTTTTTTCTGTGTTTTATGTCATTTCATATGACATTGCATCTAGGCAATTCAGTGCAGAATGCAGTTGAACCAAAAGCAATTTAAGTAAAAAATGGGCAAATATGGATGTCATTTATAAAGCTTGTTCAAAGGCCTTTGACATTGCTCAAAACTTGAACACTCTTGAGGTGCAGCAAGATATATTTTTCCCTCCTTATTTCTGAGCCATATTGTGGGGCTTTAGTAGAGCTTGCTCAGGGAATAACAGTGCCTACTTGGAAACAATTCTCACTTTAAACAAAGGTGGTTTTTTAAAATTATTTTTAGAAAATTTTCAAAAGAGGAATGTGGAAGCCAGCGTACAAGATTTAACTGTAATTGCGCGTTAGATAACCTGCCTTGCAGATTAATGTCTTGCTTTATATAATCATTGAAATCTAAACTCTGCCTAGACTACAAATCCAGAATATGAAGGTTTTTTTTCTTTGTTGGCATGTCTTCTTTTATATTACAGACCTGCTTTACTCATGCCCTTAATGCTGGTTATTTGTGTAGCCTTGTTTTCAGTATTATACAAGAATAAAGAAAAATGAAAACAATTGAGTCTCAGTGGCTCTCTTCATTTCAGGCTTAGTATTGGCTGCTAACCGAATCCAAGTTGTACCAAGTGAATCTAATTGTAAAAGAAAGCCCACACTTAGAGAAGTCACTTTTCATAACAAGCTGGAAAACTATTTGAGAGACCACAAACTGCAAGATAATGTTAGATATTGGAAAAGTTTTGTACAGGTACTAACTCTACAAGGGAGCATACTCAAAGAAATGTAGAAACCATTTCCTTTACGAGAACACTGAAGAGCTTCTTTGAGGGGATAATTTATGAAAGATCTTCAAATTAATTCATAGTGACAAATACCAAAGATCTGATTTACCAATTTTTCTCCGAGGTGTGAGAATTTTTCCTTCTTTCCTTGCCCTAATTTTGCAACCCACAGGATTCATATACTTCTTATTTAGAGTCACAAAAAAAGTTAAATCTTCCCTAAATCAAAACAAATATATTTAATCTTGCTTCTGATTCAAAGATTGTTATACTGCAAACATCCTTGTGTGAAAATGCAACAGATACATAGTTGGTAAGTTTACATCCACAGCTGTAAATACTTTTTCCCCTAGAGCCACAGGGACTGTTAAGCTTTTGCAATAAACATTATTTACGATTGTTAATTGAGGTGCATTCAAAATTGCCAGTGCATATTTATTTTGTCATTTAATTTTTTCTGTCTCTCTTGTCTTGGCAATAAAGGGTCATAGCAAAAGTGTGCCATGGGAACTGTTTTCATTAAGAAACTATATTGTCAATGGCAGGGACAGTTTATAACTAAAATTATTATAACTTTTAAATTGTCCTCTCAGAAAAAAGTAAGAGTCGTTAAAACATTACTGCACTGTAGTGAGAAAATGGACTTTGGGATTCTCTTTGGTATGTTTTGTTAATTAAAGGATTTGTTTTAATTTCAAAACTAGAGTCATAGTTCCTTGAAACCACAGTTAAAATATTATAGTTACTATACTAACTCAAGTAGTAATGTATTGTGATTCTAGATCTTTGTCTAGACTTTTGTTTCCAAAATAATACAGAAAAATCTATAGCAACACTTAATCTCTTTTTATAGCCTTAATGATATCCCTTGCATATTTTATGTATAGTCCTTGGTTTCTGCAGGATTCAAACATGCTTGCCAAACTGATGAACTGATCTGCACACTTGTACAGGGGATTGTTTCAGTGTCACTTCAATTCATGCAGCTCCTTCTGGGACAGAGAGTTGGAGCAGGTGCTGCCAGCATAGCTACCCTGAATTTCAGTGGCATTGCAATCCCGTGCACCAGGGTGCAGTGCTACACACACAAATTTGGCAGGCAGCTCCCTACCTTACCTGTTGAGCTGAAGGGGTGATTGATGACCAGTCCAGGTTTGTGTGAGTGGTCTTGCATACATCCTGGGGCCAAAGAGAAGAACTGGGCCTCTTCCCACCGTTGCCACCCTAACCCCAGTTGCACCACAACAAAACACTTCAGTTCAATTCAGACTGTTGATGATATTTAGGGGTAGGTACTGTTGAATGTAATAAAAATAGATGTTAATTGTGATGCAAATACTTTGTTGCTAATGCATTCATGCTGTTAGAATTTTAATGATTAATACTTTTTCCCACAATGAAAGCTGGAGAATTTTGCCTGAGCTCCCTCCAGTTTCCCCATTCAGCTGCTAAGGGTTGCTTTGTCATAGGCAGCAGTAGCAAGTACCTACTATACTAGGGTACCCCTCTGTGCTCAGAGAGGTGAGAACCCTGGAGTAGACATAGCACAGGAAACTGGTCCCTTCCCTGAGCTCCATAGCAGCATTCCTGCCAGCACCCACCACTACTACCACCCCCAGAATGCAGCGAGAGGAAACTTATGAGGGTAAGAACCATGGGGAAGCTCTGTACTGTGTTGAGAGATAAGGTTGAGGGAATGAAGGCTGAGGAAGTAGGAAGTGTAGGATCCTGGCGATGAGAGCTGAGGAAAGAGCTATGCAATGAAAGGGAGCAAATTTGGGAAACAGATGCACAGGACAGCTATGGACTGCATTTTTTGTGCATGCGCAGTCTGCAAACATTTAATTTTATGACCATTAGAGGTTGAAAACTGATACACATTAGGGACCATCATGTGGAGTTCACAAACCAAAGGAGTGAGATTTTTTAAAAATATAGTTTAAATCTCCTGGGTTTAGGTTCTGACTCATGCAAGCAAAAAAAAAAAAAAAATCAAGTGCTGAAGGATCCGACCAGGGGCCGTGCGCAGCTTGACCTTCTGCTCACAAACAGGGAGGAACTAATAGGGGAAGTGGAGGTGGGTGACAACCTGGGAAGCAGTGATCATGAGATGGTAGATTTCAGGATCCTGACCAAAGGAAGAAAAGAGAGTAGTGAAATACACACCTTGGACTTCAAAAAAGCAGATTTTGACTCCCTCAGAGACCTGATGGGCAGAATACCCTGGGATGCTAACATGAAGGGGAAAGGAGTCCAGAACAGCTGGCAGTATTTTGAAGAAGCCTTATTGAAGGCACAGAAAGAAACCATCCCGACGTGTATCAAGAGAGGCAAACATGGTAGGAGACCGGATTGGCTTACAGGGGAGATCCTTGGTGAACTTAAGCACAAAAAGGAAGCTTACAAAAAGTGGAAACTTGGACAAATGACCAGAGAGGGGTTTAAATATATAGCGCGAGAGGGCCGGGGGGTTATCAGGAAGGCGAAAGCACAGATGGAATTGTGACTGGCTAAGGATGTGAAGGATAACATGAAAGGTTTCTACAGGCATGTTAACAAGAAGAAGGTGATCAGAGAGTGTGTGCGGCCCCTACTGGATGAAGGAGGTAACCTAGTGACAGATGATGTGGGAAAAGCTGAAGTACTCAATGCTTTCTTTGCCTCTGTATTCACGAACAAGGTTGGCTCCTAGACTTGTGCGCTAAGTGACGCAAGATGGGATGAAGATGGACAACCCGTGGTGGATAAAGAACAGGTTAGGAACTATTTAGAAAAGCAAAGCGTACACAAATCCATGGGTCCGGACTTAATGCATCCGAGGGTACTAAGGGAGTTGGCAAATGTCATTGAGGAGCCTTTGGCTATTATCTTTGAAAAGTCGTGGAGATCGGGAGAAATCCTGGATGACTGGAAAAAGGAAAATTTAGTGCCCATCTTCAAAAAAGGGAAAAAGGATGATCCAGGGAACTATAAGCCGGTCAGTCTTACCTCGGTTCCTGGAAAAATTATGGAAGTGATTCTTAAGGAATCCATTTTGAGGCACTTAGATGAGAGGAAAGTGATTAGGAAAAGTCAGCAGGGATTCACAAAGGGCAAGTCGTGCCTGACCAATCTGATTAGCTTCTATGATGACATAACTGACTCTGTTGACATGGGAAAGTCAGTGAATGTGATATACCTTGACTTTAGCAAGGCTTTTGATACGGTCTCCCACAATATTCTTGCCAGCAAGTTAAGGGAATGTGGATTGGATAAATGGATGGTAAGATGAATAGAAAGATGGCAGCGGGTAGTGATCAATGGCTCGATGTCAGAATGGCAGTCGGTTTCTAGTGGAGTGCCCCAAGGTTCGGTTCTAGGACCAGTTTTGTTCAATATCTTTATTAATGACCTGGATGAGGGGATGTATTGCACCCTCAGCAAGTTTGCAGATGACACTAAACTAGGGGGAGAGGTAGATACGCTTGAGGACAGAGATAGGGTCCAGAGTGACTTAGACAAATTGGAGGATTGGGCCCCAAGAAATCTGATGAAGTTCAACAAGGACAAGTGCAGAGTCCTGCACTTGGGGCGGAAGAATTCCAAGCATAGTTACAAGCTGGGGACCAACCAGTTAAGTAGTAGTTCTGTAGAAAAGGACCTAGGGGTTACAGTGGATGAGAAGCTGGATATGAGTCAACAGTGTGCCTTTGTAGCCAAGATGGCTAATGGCATATTAGGTTGCATTAAGAGGAGCATTGCCAGCAGATCCAGAGATGTCATTATTCCCTTTTATTCATCTCTGGTGAGGCCACATCTGGAGTATTGTGTCCAGTTCTGGGCCCCCACTACAAAAAGGATGTGGACGCATTGGAGAGGGTCCAGCGGAGGGCATCCAAAATGATTAGGGGGCTGGAGTATAGGACTTATGAGGAGAGGCTGAGGGACTTGGGTCTGTTTAGTCTGCAGAAGCGAAGAGTGAGGGGGGATTTGATAGCAGCCTTCAACTTCCTGAAGGGAGCTTCCAAAGAGGATGGAGAGAAGCTGTTCTCAGTAGTGACAGATGGCAGAACAAGGAGCAATGGTCTCAAGCTGTGGTGGGAGAGTTCCAGGTTGGATATTAGGAAAAACTATTTCACTAGAAGGGTAGTGAAGTACTGGAATGGGTTACCTAGGGAAGTAATGGAGTCTCCATCCCTAGAGGTGTTTAAGTCTCGGCTTGACAAAGCCCTGGCCGGGTTGATTTAGTTGGGATTGGTCCTGCCTAGAGCAGGGGGCTGGACTTGATGACCTTCTGAGGTCTCTTCCAGCTCCAGGGTTCTATGATTCTATGTTCTAAGTGAAGGGTTAACTTATACCCACAGCATTGGTCAGGCAGATGACACTCTCAGGCACATGCTCCCTCCGTAGTGCAGGGCCAGTGAGGAACCTAGTTACTCTACTTGAAAATGTCTTGTGTTGCCTGCGAACCAATTGCCAGGTTAGGATATTCCCTGGGCAGAGCTGCGCAAGGGGAGGAGGTGAAGGTGAAGGTGGGATTAGGGTTGCCCATTGTCCAGTTTTGAACTGGACAGTCCAGTATTTGAGCTTTGTGTTCAGGAAACAAATTAAGAAAATATAAATGAAAAAATAGAAATGTCTGGTATTTTCTAAATAAAATGTATTGTAGATTGTGATGTAAATTCAAGTGTCCAGTATTTTTGTTGAAACCATCTGGCAATCCTAGGTGGGATTGGAAATGCACAATCAAATGGCCAACAGAGTTTTGGTGACAGACTTGGGAGCAGAACTACTGAGTTCTAGTCTCCAGCAGAGACCACAGTCCTTCTTCTAAATGCACAGAAATCTAAACCCATCCTGTGTGGTGGAGACATATACAGCTGTGTAGTGTATTGAGACTTCTCAAGACCTGTACATAAAACTAATATGCACGTCCCCCCTCAGGGCTCTTTAGAGAACACAGCCTCATGTTTACTACCAAAAAATTTAAAAAGCGAAACCCAATGAAAGGCCAAATAATGTGTGAGTAAATTACACTTTGGTAAATTATTCCTAATTCTTGGCACTAAGCAAACATTACTATTGCTAATATATTTAATGGAGTGTATTATTTTATTGTAGCTAGTTGCTATAACTGTAAGTTAAAACGTGATAAACGAGAAGCAATATGAGGTACTATGAGATCAGATCTGCTTGCCATACATTTGTTTTGTCAACTTGCATTCATCTACTTGGTGTTTTGTTTGGTGGGCAATCATCAAGGCGTGAAATAACTGCCTTCCCACATTACTAAGGCATGTAAATTTTGCTCTGGGAATGAGTTTATTTCAAACAACATTCCTCATCATCTTGCATTAGCAGCACTCGCCTGGGAAGAACACATGACTGAAATGTTATAATTCCCGAAGATGACATAATTGAAGTAATTTACTAATATATGGCAGGATTGCCATTTAAAGTACAGAATAATAATTAAAAAATTATATATGTTAAAAGTTAGCAAATCAAAGTAACTGAGGAAAAAATAATTCAGTAATGCTGTCAGAGTGTTGATGCAAATGAGTATCATTAACTGAGGTGTTCTGAACACAAAGCCTGTTGTATCAAATATTTCTCCTGTTGCCAGGAGCAAATTTTTATGATTATTTGGTATGTTTGATTTACTGACCTTTCAAAAAGTTCCCTATTTTTAGAGGTTGGCTTCTATTTTTAATTTTTCTCTCAAGGACTCAATCCTACCAGTGTTCTCACTGTCCACTATGTTCTTAATGTCAGTGTGACACTGAAAGCATAATTACATTTCCTAATTATGTGTAATTAAGCAAAACCCAGATGATGTATTCAGTGAGCTCTTGGAATAGCTAAGGGTCAAGGTCTTCTGGAGTTTTGTAATATTCTTATAAATAAGCACACTACAATGTTAGAGCCACGTTACAATTTTGTACAGTGTGCTTGGCAGAAATTTCTTTAGCTGAGTAAGGATATAGGTGAGATTTTCCCCCCTCCCCTGGCTCATCCTTTTTTTTTTTTTTTTGGAACTGGGCTATAGATTTCTCATACTTAGCACAGGAAAACGGACTCTAACCTTAGCACCATCAAGTTATGGATGCTGACAAGCTAAGTGATATTTATTTTCTCAAACCTTAATCCTTTTGAAACATGGAGAAATAAATACATCTGCTTATCTAGCACATGCCTGAAACTGAAAAATAAATTCTTGTTTTCTTGTAGTCCTGCACCAATGATCTACAGTGAATAATTTGGGCAATCTGACTGAATATAATAGGAAGGGCTTCTTTATTACCGGTGATAATTATAAATCTCATAATGGGAAACCTCTAAGCCCTACCATCAATCAAGGAAAATAAACAATGGAAAATGATAGGTATATAAAAGTGAAAATGGCTGAACTACATATGGAAATGTAATAGTTTTAACAAGGTTATAAATCATGGTGGATTTGTAATTTTAAACGTAATTAATATTTCAGATTAAAACAACTTTGTAAGGTATTTAACAGACTTTAGGGAGAACTGGATGACTCAAAGCATTAGTAACGGGATTAAGGAGACTTTCAGTTATAGATCAGTAGGTCAAATATGGCCTAAGATAGTTGTGATTGAAAGTTATCATCTCTCAGCTGTTTGTTGCCCTTTATAAAAAGATTTCTTGATTTCAGTCTAGACCTTAGTAGACAGGGGTCTGTGGCCAAACTGAGCCTTGGTGTAACCAATTTCCACTTCACAAAAATAAAGGGACTTTTTCCTACTTGCCTCAAGTTTGAATTTGGATTGCTGTCTCAAAACTGTCCTCACAAATGCCACTAGTCAATACCCTTGCTGATGATCCCACAAGGAGAGCCAAGAAGTGGCATCTCCAGATTATGATAAAGTTGTGTGAGCAATGAGCTTTTTCCTAGATTTTACCCTATTCCTCCCTCATGTTTGCATATTTTGAGAACTGTGCATATGCAATTTTCTACATAACTCTTCTAATTTCTGTATGTGACTACATGCCTATGAGCCTGACCTTGGTGGCATTCCACTGAATAACATTGAATCCTTGTAGTAAACCTTTCCTAATTAGCAGGACAGACATTGTCTTAAAGGGCCAGCCATTTGTTTGTGTCTATATCTGTGTATGTGTACATATAATACAATGTATGTTTGTATGCAAGCATTTGAACAGAACAGGCCCTATAATTGATGGCACTGACTGGGTTTTTTACCCCTATTTTTACCATGGTGCAAACTACATAGCCTTTCTGAGACTCATTTTGAGGGCTCTGAATTACTACAGAGAATTCTTTCTCAGATGTTTGCCAACTTGCTCAGTGATCACCGTGTTTAAGGTCAGGAAGGAATTTTCCCCTCGGTCAGATTGTGAGAAACCCTGTTTGGTTGGTTGTTTTGTTTGTTTGTTTTTGCCTTCTTCTGCAGCATGTGGCACCAGACACTTGAAGATTTAAACTAGAGTAAATGATAAATAATCTGTAACCTGCAGTATTTAAACCATGATTTGAGGACTTCAGGAACTCAGACAGAGGTTATGAGTGTTTTACAGGAGTGGGTAGGTGAGATTTTATGGTTTGCCATGTGCAGGTCACACTAGATGGTCCCTGATGGTCGGGGGTGGTGGAATGTCTCTAAAAATGGTAGATACACCAAAATCTGAACCATGGTGATATCCCCCAAGCCACCCCTGCTCCTGTACCACCCAGGCACCCTGATTTCCCCCGCTCACACCACCTGCTTCCCGAAGCCCCAACCTTGAACTTTCTCTTCTCCCAAAGCTCTGTCCCCACTAACTCCTTCTCTCACCTCTCTCATTTGCTCACCTTTATAGCTGGTAAAAAGTGGGATGGCACTTCTAAAAGTGATGGGTTATTGTCCCTGACCCTTTCTCCCACCACTCTCGTGCCCTTCCTTCTGGCCTTAAAGTCTGTGACTCCATAAAACAAGAGAAACTGTTTTGCTTCTATGCCATGGTAAGCCTACTTTAACTTTCTGTGGACTTGAAACCCAGTGAGCCACATAAGTCATGGAAACTCTAGCTCATACTGAAAACAGGGCAGAGCCACACTGCCCAAGTAAGATTATCAGGTGTCTTGCTTTCGACAGGTGCTGAGCAGGCCATTAAAAATCTGGTCTGTGGTGCAGTGGAGGCCTGGGGTGTGGCCCTGCCGTGGCTCCGTATAGCTCCTGGATGCAACCACCAGGTCCCTACCACCACATCTAGGCTCCATGGGGCTGCCCTTGCCCTGAATGCTGGCTCTACAGGCCTCTGGGACCTTGCACCAACTCCTGCACCTCAACCCATTGCCCCAGCCCAGAATCCACTTCCACAGGCAAACTGCCTCCTGGAGCCCACCCTCCCACACACCACAACTTCCTGCCCCACTCCTGAGTCCCCTCTTGCATCCACAGCCCCACCCCAGGGCCTGCACCCCCAGCCAGAGCCCTTATTCCAGTGATCAAGCCACAGTGTGAAACTTGTGTGGGCCCTGTTTTTGATTGGGTAAACAATGTCAAAGGGGAGGTAGCAGGAGGGATTGGAGCCATCTCACCATAACCTTTTCCAGCTAGCCTGGCTGGGCGGAGGGGGCGGGCAGTGGATGTTCTGGCAAGGGGTCCAGATGGGACCCAGCTCTGGGAGAGACACCGTTCTCCAGAGGCAACAGCTCCCTTCCCATACTGGATGACTGGGCAAGTGCTGGGGCCAGAGGAGAGCGACAGGGGTGGACCTGGATGTTAAGTGTGTGGGCCATGCCCACCCAAGCATACCCATGGTTATGCCCCATGTAGGCTCACTGAGGGGATGAGGGAGCAAAGGGGCTAACTTCAACTGTTGCTACTGCAGCAGCATCCAGAGCGCCAGGTGCTTTAAATCACCAAAAGAGGAGTGCACAGCACTCTCTGGGTGGCTCTGAGAGCTGCCTGGGAGTAGGCCACAATGCAGCACACTCCAGGCAGCACTGAAGGCTCACTGCCCTAACCCTGCCCCTTCCACCACAGGCCCCGCCCCTTCGAGGAGCGTGGAGCCAGCCCCCTCCCACCTTGCCCCGGGGCTTTGCAATTCTGTTGGCCCCACTGCTCCACGTCCCATCCCTTCCCAAAGCCCAAGCCCTGTCAGCCCAGTGAAAGTGAGTGATGGTGGGGGGAGGATAAAGGAGATGGAGCAAGCAGGAGGTGGGGCCTCTGGAAAGCAGCGGGCCAGGGGCCAGGTCTTGGGGTGTTTGGTTCTGTGTGATTAGAAAGTTGACAACTCTATGCCCCAGGTGAAAGCGAGGAGGAGTTGAACCTCTTGGAAACAATCCAGTGTGCAGAGAAAATATATGCAGGCTACACCATGTAATAAAACGATACAGCCTGCTGCCTGCAATGTACTCTGACCACTCAGAAAGCTAGGATAGGTGTGCAGCTCTTTGAGGAAGCTTCTTTCATATTTCTGTGCCACTCAACCAACCCACTTATAGGTTCAGGTATGTTTTTTTTTCTCTTCTGAAAATGGCCATTAACTTTGTACATGAGTCTTAAAAATGCAGAAACAATGGAGATGTGGGGGCTGTATGAATTCATTTTGTGTGACAGAGTTCTAGTTACACCATGGTAATTATCAACAGTTTATCCTGTATTTGATTTGTTGGTGAGGGGCAGCCTGTTCTTCAGCTTGTTATTTTGGCATTGTTTTTCTATATTCCTGGCTCTGGCTCCTGACCATAAATCTGAAGGAGAATAGATTTTTTTGTTCCAATAATAACCAAAATCGTAAGTATTTTCAAAAGCCCTGGAGTCCTTTGATCTGTTCAAACCATTGAATATTTTCCCAGGACCCTTTATATTTTTCACTGTCAAAAGGTTAGAGTAAGAACAATATTTGTGAAGTAGCAGTAACCTAGTTTAACTTCTGCCAGATACATATCTGTAGATGCATTCTGTGTCCTGTTATCAATTTCATTTACTCTGTACACATGACAGAAAAGCTTCCTTAATTGAGCAAAGAAATGACATTGCTATTATTCTGAAGTCACAAATGTGTCACTAAGTTTGCTGCAGCAGGCAAAAATATGTTATGTATGAAGGAGATCTGTAATAGTAATTGTTCTTCCAAAAATACATGTTTCAACTGATTTACAACATTCTGGAATAGTTAACTACATTGTACTCAAATGTTGTAGACTCCAACTAATTGTACCAATCTTTTTGAAGGAATGTCCAGCATTGCTGTACAGATTAAATGTCCTGCAGGGATAAATGCACCAGAGAATGGAGGACAATAAATTGTTAGATTTAAAAACAAACAGATGTTGTGTAGCAACTAAAAAGTCAATATGTACCAAGCACCCGCATCTGTAAAATCAGAATGGTAATTTCACATGGTCAGAGGTCAGTATGGGATGCAAAGCTCCCTACAGCACCAAACTTATAAAAGAATCATTACTTGTACTCTCCACTTTAGCGATGAATATGAGTAAAAGAGCAGTCCTATTCAAATAGCATTACTTGCTTTGTAAAATATTCATTTGATTAATATTTTAGTTTCAGAAAAGTGTGGACAGGAAGAGAAAGTTCTTTTAAATGACCCCATTTGTGCTAATGTAACAATCTAATAAAAACTTTATTGGTTATGTTTGCATAATATTAATTCAGCTTTTGCTGTGATATTATGATTTTTAAAATTATTCAACAAAATAATTTCTTTTTTTAAAATTCAGAAGTACTTTGTGCTGTCATTGTCGTAGTTGTGAAGAAGTCAATAATGTAACAGAAAAACTCTCAGGAATGATTACCTAAATGATGCTGCATCTCTTCTCCCACCTTTCAATTTTCCCTTTGTTCTTTTATATATGTTTAAAAATATTTCTGTTAATTTACAATTTGAAAGGAGGGTGAATAGCAGGGAGTTTGAAAAATAGATTACTGTCTTCATTAATACAGGTTTGACCTACAAAGTCTTCACGTACTTAATGATTAAAAACCAAAGTACTAAATAATAAATTATAAGAATTTATAGGAGTCATCATCTTGAAATTAGCTTATTGAATGTTCTTATCATAATAAATCTGAGTGGGTGTCTAATTTAGTGTTAGCTGAATAAAATTATATGTTGCAGGCAGATTAAAAAAAAGAAAAAGAAAAAAACTTTTGTTTCATGACAAATGCTGTGAATTTAATCACAGATGACCTGAAAAGTGACCATATTTTGTTGTATCTCCTTTGCAGAAACTTTGGCAAAATCGGTATTAGTGGGAATACAATTAATACTGATTTCAATTGGAGAATCTGGTGGACAATAAAAATTTTCTCTAGCAATTCAGTGATGTTTATAATAACACTTCTTACACTGACAGGCAGGCAAAACGCAGCATGTGAGTGACAAAAAAAATCTACTGTATCTACACTTAAAATCTAAGTATAGCAGATGTATTTGCCAAGATTTTTTATATGATTGCAAAATAGTTATCTCACTTCTCTTTCTGTATGTCTCATGCTTCAGTATTGCTTATTGGGTAGAAAAGATTTTTTTTTTCTCCAGTTCATATAAAATATGTTTCCCTGTACATGTTAACATATATAAGCCACACACTTATAGCCTGGAATTTTTGGAGCTTGCAGGTTTGCCAGTAAAATTCACAGGAAACATCCCCTCCCACCCTCAAATTTAGAGGTGTTATGGAAAACCATTTTAATCAAATTTTAATTTCTGTACAGGCAGCAAAGATGCAACATTGATCCCACTTTCATCCAATGAACCAAGGGTTTTGCTATTAATTTCAAAGGAAGCAGGACTGGGCCTATGTGAGGGTTTAAGGCAGGCGTGAGGAACCTCAGGCTCCAGGGCTGGATGTGAGCCCCGGCTTGCCTGGATTCAGCCCCCACGGCCAGAGATCTCCTCTCATTGGGGAGCCCTCGCTGGTGCTCCCGTTTCCTTGCCACCCACCCTCAGAGCTGGAACATACAAAATCTACTAGCCTGGGCTCCCCATTACTCTGGTGTGCGAGGGGAATGTGTGGAGTGTCTTTTTCCTTCACAGTCAGGGGCTTCTCCCTTTGCTTCTCACTTGTGTGCAGCCCCTGACTGATTTTTCGGTGGATCAGTGGCCCCCCGACCCAAAAAAAGGTTCCCCACCCCTGAAAGCCATGATTTAGCAACGTTTGGGCTTGTTCTACACTTAAAAGTTACATCAGCATCATTGCAGTGGTCAGGGGTCTGAAAAAATACACCCCTAAGCAATGCATCTATGCCAGCATAAACCCCTGTGTTCATGCATCTATGTCAATGGAAAAGTGCTTTCATCTCCATCGCTAACATTCAGGAAAAATAGAAATAGAGAGGTAGCCGTGTTAGTCTGATCTTGCTAAACAAAAGGAAAAATTATGCAGCACTTAGTGCTACATAGTTTTTCCTTTTGTTTTAACATTCAGGGAGATTGTGTTCCTGCACTGAGGGCTGGTCTAGAAAGGTAGGTCAACACAGCTGGATTGCTCAGGAGAGTGCTGCTAGTGCCAGTGTAGCATTTCTACTGTCGACATAGCCTTAGTACTTGTCTACACTACAAACTATAGTTGACACATGGTCCATCACCATACAGCCACTGAAATTCGTATTTTTGCTCATGGTACTCACACAATCTAGCTTAGTGATAGAAAGAAAGAAAGAAAGAAAGAAAGAAAGAAAGAAAGAAAGAAAGAAAGAAAGAAAGAGAAAACGAAACGAAACGAAACGAAACTTCTGTCATCATAGGCTTTGTGTCCACTCTGGTATTATCCAGCATAGCTATGCTGGCACTGTCAGTATAGTCACCATATTGTAGACATACACTTCATGAATTGTGAACAGCCTCATTGACTTATATAGGACTGCTCACCATGTAGAATCTGCAAATCTCTGCAAGTTTGGGGCCGTATTTTATAAACTGGCAATAAAAAACATAGATTTTTCTTCTTTCCCCCCACAAATTTGTGGCTCACATTGATAGACAAGGAAGCAAGAACTACAAAAAATAGGTTTGGCTTTACATTCCCCACCCTGCTCTCTCCCCCAGTTTCTAATTAATTGGAAGAAAATTATGCCTTGAAGAAAAGAGGAATGTACCTTTGGGATTTTCACCAGGAAGAAATGGCACTTGTGGTTAAAAGGAAAACCTTTTTTTCAGTATTAAAAATTAATTAAAAATGGGATGTGTTAAAACTCAGCTTTTATTTTTAGCACCAATTCTGCAGTGCTAAGTGCAGCTGATAAAATTTAAATTTCTCTATGTCAACAGAATTTGTGATTTCTCTAAGTTTTGCTACCACACATTCTTAATACTGCTAGTCAGGCTTAGAGAAATCACACACCTCAATCATTTCCCTTGAAAATTCTGGTGGAGATAATATTCATCTCTGCAAATACTAATTAACAAGGCTTCATTGAATGTTTCAGAGTGTTGGAAAACCTAGAAAAAAGCAACGAATGGAGCATGCAAACAGAAATTAAGTGAAATCTTACAAAATGAAATTCACACATGCTGCATTTTTCTAGTAATGTCTGTGCTCTGTTCACCTAAAAGTGGCAAATGGTACTAAAATGATCATTTGTTTCATCTAGCCTTACCAACAAAGAAGTAATATTATGGTACTCAGAATGTGTGGTGACATGATGTCCCCTTCAAGTATCTCTGTCAAATTGTACGTAGGTAATTCAAATGGATAGTATCTTAGATAATCACTCTGTAGCATTTATAGTTGTTGTTTAATTGGGAGCCAAGAAGTTACTGAAATAATTTTTGTTGGCATCAGTCCTCTTTATTCGATAACAGCCTAATCCAGTTCTCATTATAAGACTCAATTAAAAGACTCCATTAATAGTTGGATTGTGTCCGTAAAGATGTGTACTGATCTTTTCGATAGCAATTACTATGACTATAAGAACAACGAGAAGTCCCGTGGCACCTTATAGACCAACATTTATTGGCACATAAGCTTTCGTGGGCAAAGACCCACTTTGTCAGATGCTTTGCCCACGAGAGCTTATGCTCCAATAAATCTGTTAGTCTATAAGGTGCCACAGGACTTCTCGTTGTTCTTGCAGATTCAGACTAGCACGGCTACCGCTCTGATACTGTGACTATAGTGACTATACATGACTAACAACTATCTGTATTATGCAATTATTTTGCAGTAGTACCCAAGGAGGTAACAAAGATACAACAGGTTCTTTCCCAAAGAACTTGCATGCTAGTATCCTAATTCAACAAATCATCACTATTCAGGACATCACTCCCGCAATGCTTAAGTATGGTTGAAGTCACTGGTACTGTGAGTAGCACTCAATTCAGTAGGGATCAGTGATGAACTTAGCGGGGAGCCATCCATTCTAGAACTTGGATGTCTAGAAAGGCTAAGACTAAGTCTACACCTGCACTTTAAGTCACTATAATTTTCTGGCTCAGGGGTGTGAAAAAACACTCCCCCCCTGAGCACAGCAAATTACAGCACTGTAAAGCATCAGCGTGAACCAGGCTACAGTCCCAGGAGCGTCCCTTGTGGAGGTGGTTTACTGCTCATGGAGGTGGCTTACATGGCTTGTACTGTGTTCACATTTTCAGTTTAAAGCATTGCCACAGCTGCATTTTAAACTTTTAAGTGAAGAGAAACTTCAGATTGTGCCTAACTCTTGTGCAGGGATAGCAAATTGTTGTGCTCTGTTCTTCAACCCCTTGTTCCATACCTGCAACAAAGGGTGTATTCTGTGAAGCATAGAATATAATGCAGCATATATCATTAATGCACAGTGAAAGACCACAATGCTCCCTTTATTACAACCCCTGCTTTTATAATGGAAGGTTAGTTGTTTGGTTTTTTGTTCTACACTTTTTGACAAGGATCATTAACAGTACTTGTGAAGGCTTGACTCTGCAACGTCTGCGTGTTCCACATTTCTTGCTCACTGACTATGCAGCTGTGTGGCTGTGTAACAATACAAGGTCATTTGCATGTCATATATATAAAAATTAGCAGATAGTTCATTCTCTTTGAATTAACATGATGTCCTATGTGATTTTATTGGAACTAAACTCAGTATGAGCTATTGACACCAGAATTTGGGAGCTACCTGATGTTATGCTCCAGGCGAGCTTTAGAATTGCTAGATGTGGGTGTTGGTTAGCTAAAAATGTCCCCACTTTTAGGGAATTTTTTTCCTGCTTATATTTCATGAACATAATTAGCTAGTTGTTTTTTCTCTTGTTAAATCAGTACATAGAGAGAATTGCTCCATAGATGTAAACATTTACGCAATTCACACAGAATTTTCTAAAGAGCAGATGGGGGAAATGGGCAATTTATACATTTCCTAAATCCTTTAGATTTGTACCCAAGTCTCCATAGTGAATCAACTAAAACCACAATGGAAATTAGAAAAAAATTACAGAAGAAAGCATTAAGGGCACAAACAACTGATATTTTAACTAAGCAGAATGTTGTAGAAAATAAATAAAATCTAGGAACCAGTGACTCTAGATAGCTTTTGGTTTTGGTTTTATTTTCACATCAGTAATGTTCTACTGTCCTGCGGGTTAGTAAAATCAAGACCACTTGCCATAGCTGTAAGCTATCAATAAAAATTAATGTACCAGAGGGGTTTGAAAGAAAAAATGCACTTAAGTGTTCAGGGCCAACTATGCATCCTCCCTGATTGTATGCAGGCAAGAGAGGTGATATTGTTGCCATGGTCAGCCATTTAATGTTATTTTCCTAAGTAAATGCCTGTGTGTTCTGATCAAGGACATTGGCAGTAAACCAGGATGCTGTCTAGGTGCTGAATGGTGTTGAATATTATGGAACTGGAGGAATTATGGGAGGGTGGATAAGGTTGTCTTTACTGAAGTTCAGTTTGAATATAGAAATTCCTTGTGACGTGTAGAAGTTTTGTTTAGGGAATGAGAAGGGAGAGGGAAATTGCCTAATTGAAGGAGTTGTTAATTTGGGAGAAAAAGAAAATGCAATTGTAACCAAAATAGAAATCTCCAAAGGTTTTTTGTGTGTTGGATACTAGAGGCCAATAGAAATCATTGACATCAAATTTGAGCAAAGGAGCTGTGGAACTCATTGTAAGAGATCAAAAAGTGATCATTTGATTGCTGACTTCAAACAAGGAAAGAAGGAAGATTGTGATTGAATATAAGACTATGCATTGTATTTTGGGTGTCCTATGACCTACAGTCCCTAAGTAGATGTTGATGTTATTATTATTATTAATACAATATATATATTATTAATAATATAATAATAATAATAAATAATATAGCATCTAGGAGCCCTCATCACGGACAAGGACTTCACTGTGCTACGAACAGAGGAAATTGGCCCCTGCCTCAAAGAACTTACATTCTAAGTGTGTCTATTTAAAGGAACTACTGGCCTTCTGTCTGGTTTTCAGAACTGGTATAAATGCTGTAGTTGTTTGTAATGGAAAATGACAATGGACCATGTTTGGACAGGTGTAATTCCACTGAAGGCAGTGGTTTTCCACTCTCTTGAGTCTTTCAGGTAATGTACCACAATGCGATTTCAGATTAAGAAAGTGAACTTTAAAAATCCCATTCTTCCCTGTTATAGTTAAGGTGTGAAAAATGTTGCAGACCATTCTAGCCAACTGCAAAACAGGGCAGATGAACCCTCACCTTTGGGTGGCCTCATAGATCCACAAGCCAGGGTCAGTGTTTCTGTATTTCCCAGTGGAGCCGACAGCCCCCAGGCTAAGGTGGGGGTGTGGCTCTGTGCCCTTGGAAGGGTGGGGCCTCGGGAGGAAGGAGCGGAGCTGGGGCAGACAGTTCTCAGTGCTGCTCAGGCCGTGATGCTGCCCCTCCCTCTGAGCTCCACGAAGCACTTGAAGCAGAACTCCGGCACTCTGCTGATGATTCAAAGTGCCCCGGGGCTCCAGCCACTGCTGCAGTAGCAATGGCAAATAGGAACCCCGAACCCCTTCGCCATTGGCATTAACAACAGAAGTATCAGACCTGCTTTCAGAAACAAATGTTTTAAGACAAGAAAGAGGAATCTTGGGGCTGTTGTGCTATAAATCTTGCCATATTCATTGTTCTTTTGTCTCGTGTTTATTATGGTGCAGAAATAAAAGTTTGTGGTAAGCATGTCATTTTGGGATGGATTGTCCTGTTTAACTTGTCTCTGAAGTCCTGCACTTATCCTTTCCTCAAAATGTGCTGTTTTGAAGTGGTACTACTGACCTATTTATACTTCAAGCAATAAAATTACATTTATCCCTAAAACTCCTATCTCTACTTCTGAAAACCTGAAGTCATTATTTGTTCCATGACAAATCAGTAATTATAACAAAGAATGGCTTTAGAGTGTGTGGGATGTGATAACATAGGAGATACATTGTAAGGGTACATTGACAGTAGTGAAATTATGTGGCTATTTACCTGTAGGTTTGGTATGTGCTGGGAAAAATCTATTAAATAGGTGCCTATTTAACAGGTAACAGGTGTAAAACAAAAGGAAGTACATCTTCATGCAACACACACAGTCAACCTCTGGAACTCCTTGCCAGAGGATGTTGTGATAGCCAGGATTTTAACAGGGTTCAAAAAAGTGCTAGATACATTAATGGAGGATAGGTCCATCAATGGCTATGAGACAGGATGGGTAGGGATGGTGACCGTAGCCTCTCTTTGTGAGAGGCTGGAAATAGATGACAGGAGAGGGATTACTTGATTACCTGTTCTGTTCATTCCCTCGGGGGCACCTAGCATTGGACATTGTCGGAAGACAGGATAGTGGGCTAGATGGAGCTTTGGTCTGACCCAGTATGGCCGTTCTTATGTTCTAAGGCTCTGCTGATGGTTGCAGGCTTGGACCCTGCTGAACAGCAGTGGAATGGAATCCCTGATAGCATTTTTAAAATGTCGCTCCTGTGCCCCAGGAAGGTGTCTGCTTTCAACTTTTTTTCAGTGCTAATATGAACTCCCTGCTCTTCCAACCGGCTCTCGATCCTAGAGCTCTGCTCCTCTTTTAGACATACATATCAAAAATGCCAGTTTTAATTCTTTCTGAAAACAGAAAGGATGGAAAGATAGCGATAGAATGTACCCTTTGGATGCAGGCTAATTAGGATGAAAGCAAAAAGCAGTTGTGATTAACAAAATTAAAACCGTAACAAATGTCCTGCAACTGCACCTAGAGGGAGGGCCAGGCTTATTTTAATATGAAGCCCAGCTAGACAGGAGTAGGCTGATTAGCAAAAAGCCAGGAAGGGGTACACGGAAGAGGGCTGCCGTCATGGAGTCAGCAGTCACTCTCTGGGAGGAGAGGGGAAACCCAGAGAAAGAGTGAGCCCTGGGATCTAGTCCTGAAGGAAGGGAAGAAAACTTGAGAGAGACTAGGTAGGAAGAAACCCAGGGAAATAGCAGCTAGTAGTGGGACTCTGCAGACTGGCTGCTGGGCATAGAGTCTGTAGGGTGGAACTCAGAGGAGAGGGCAGGTGTTGGTTCCCTTACCAGCCACTGGGCAAGGGGCACAGGAACTGCCAATGTGCAATGGAACACCATCTGTGATGGCTGGACTTGAAGGGAGGCCAGTACAGGACTATACTAACTTGTCAGAGAGCTGAGTCACAAAAAGGGAAGCCCCAGAGTCATGGAGAGAGGGGCCACAGCAAAAGCAACAGAGGGAAGCGGTGCCAGGTTGGGGGAGAGAAATTTCCTAGACCAAAGGTTTTCTCACTGGGGATCAGAACCCCAAAGTGGGTCACAACCCCATTTTAGTATGCTCATGGAGGCTAGAGATGGCCTTGGGTCCCAGCAAATTTGAAGCCCAAGTCCACTGCCCATAGCTAAGATTACATGGCCTCCTCACAGGGCAGAACTCTTGGGCTTCAACTCCCCACCCCTCCACCTCCCGCCTGGGATGGCCGGTGGGCTCTGTATTCAGTTCCCCCTCTTGAGGTGAGCCAGTATTTTTTGTTCTAAGAAGGGGGTGATGGTGCAATGAAGTTTGAGAACCACTGCCCTAAACCCAGCTACAATTTTCACAGTGAGTGGAACCCCTTCACAAGGAGGTAAAGGAGAAGTGAGATGTAGAGTCGAGATAACATATCTCTGTGGTACATTCCCACTTTTTTTTTCAGAACCATCATCTACTGTTAGTTGAGTCATTTAAAATTTTGAGTAAATACTGGTTGGCTTTGGTCATTCAGAATTACATATTTTCTTATATTGCATAATCAGGTGCTTATTTTAGAGGGAGAAGCCATATAATTTACTTTGTGGTCTTGAGAGGAGGGGGTCAGCATAATAAAAATGCATCACATACACAAATACACACATTGTTGGCAATGGATTTGCTGGCACCAGTTCCAGGTAATGTTGCAGATTATAAATAATTGAATAATGTATTTGAAATGTCTCATTCAAATTGTGATGTGATCAACATCTAATGGACTTTTGGGAGAAACTTTAAGCTTCTAATTTGGGGCTTTCCAGAGTGCGAGGAATACAAAAGATACCTGTGATCAGCTAACTGCAATATTTTGAAATAAAAATATGGAAAAAATAGTCCGGTATAAATCCTTTATATCTGTATGGAATACTATATATTCTAACAAATTTAGTAAACCAGGATTGCTACAAAGTAACAAAATGTGGGTACAGATCTAGATTTCAAACTTCTCAACATTCAGTGGTGTAAGATGATCTCTGCTAAACAGAATTTTTGAAAATACCATGTTCTGTCTGGGCCTGCATGAGAATGAGACCATTGACTTAAAGGGCTGAGAATTGGACCCATTTTTGTTTGTTGTAAGACAAGGGATGGTATTATTAAATTTGGAGGAGGAAATAGACCACATCAGTCAGTGTGTATTAAATAGAATAAGTGTAACACATACTGGGGAGAAAATATTAAAAAGCAGGACTATAATTTGGTCATTGGTGTTCATAACACATTAACGTTATGTGAAAAGTGTGTTATCCATTCTTTTTCTTCAGTTCATGGTGTTTTGGTATCAGTGAGAGAGTCTACTGTGCAAGCTTTTCTAATAATTTATTATTCTCTCTTTGAGAAAATGTTTACTATTCTGTTTTCTTAATTAGTATTTCTTTACTTCTCTTATGCAGCCATGTGTGTTATGCTAAAAAGAGAACTTCAAGTTGGCATCTGCACCATTTAAGCTTTTTTTCCTACTATAATTTAATCTCCCTTCTGAGCCATCCTTTTTTTTTTTTTCTTTTCTTGATACTTTGGACAGACAAAAGACTTAAATCTCAAAGCTCTTACCTTTTGGACATTAAATTTCATTACAGGCATTCTGAAAATCCAAATAAATTATGCTATATGCACTGCCATCATCAACCTTCTCAATAACCTCAGAAAAGTCAAGGAGAATACTTACTTAGGTAGTTTCTTCCTTTCTAAATCTCTGTCAGGTTACAGCTATGTGTTCCTTTCTACCTTACTTATCAGACTGGCTTTCAGCTATTTTCCTTGATAGTGTGGTAATGTGATTGTTTTACTTCCAAGTTTCTACCACAGTTGTATTCTTAAAAAAATCTCACATTCAACAACAACGGGGAGGCCCGTGGCACTATCAGATATCTGTTAATCTTTATGGTGTCACAGGATTCCTCGTTGTTTTGTAGATACCGGCTAACAGGGGTACCCCTTCAAGACTTGTCACATTCAACAGACTTTTTGGAAAATTGTTTGAACATATATTCTCTCTAGTGATTAACTATGGCCTACAGAGCCGTGAAAAGAAATCCTGCAGTACTAAGTTGAGTTGGCTCCTACTTTTCTAGAGATGGGATCCATGATAATTTTATATACTGTCAATGGATGGCAGCCAACATACTGTTTTTTTAGGGTACGTCTAGACTACATGCCTCTGTCGCCAGAGGCATGTAGATTAGGCTACCCGACACAGTAAAATGAAGCGGCGATTTAAATAATCGCCGCTTCATTTAAATGTACATGGCTGCCGTGCTGAGCCGACCAACAGCTGATCAGTTGTTTGTCAGCTCAGCGCGATAGTCTGGACGCTCCCCTGCCGACATCAAAGGTATTTTTTGACCACCCAGGTAAACCTCATCCCAGGAGGCATACCTGGGTGGTCGACAAATACCTTTGATGTTGGCAGGGGAGCGTCCAGACTATCGCGCTGAGCCAACAAACAGCTGATCAGCTGTTTGTTGGCTCAGCGCGGCAGCCATGTAAATTTAAATGAAGCGGCAATTATTTAAATTGCCGCTTCATTTTACTGTGTCGGGTAGCCTAATCTACATGCTTCTGACAACAGGGGCATGTAGTCGAGACGTACCCTTAGTTTCTGGTCAGTTGTAGTATTAATTTCATATTACAGCTAGTTGACATCTTCACATATTACAGTTCTTGACTCTTTCTTTGTTGTCTCAGCAAGCAAAACTTTTGTGTAGTCATGTTTCAGATCTTTAGCCATATTTATTTTAAAGTATTTAATTGTTGGATTTCATCTCTCTCTCTTAATTGCTCTTCCATATATCTGTAATTTTCTCCAGTATCCTTTCATATATGATTATTTCACACCTAATATAAGCAATTCATCTGATACACATAGGTTCTCATTGATTATAGTCAATGAGTGTTTTTATGTTTGTATTTAAAAAGAAAAAATTAAGCCCAAGGATGATAGTTCATTAGTTTATAAATATAATATAACTTCCTGCATAATTACTAATTATTTTTTTTATTATTGTAATGTTTTTGCTTATTTTGCTTTGGATAATTTTCAAAGTCCTTTTATTCCCTCTAGAGATTTCTAAGAGGCAGAATTTCTGGCTATTAAAGATTTGCCATCCCACAAGTAGCATAGTGAGAGTACCCACAGGTTATTTATAACTGGATTTTATCTCAGAAAATTAACTAAAAGAAGATAAAACAAAATTCTAAGGGAAAATGCCTTAAACATCTCATATATTATGCCGTGCTTAAACAGATATTTTAATTTTAACAGCTTGTCAAGCCCAGTGGAGATCTTTTTCTGGTTTTGGGCACAAAATAAGATAACTCTTTTTGAATTCCTACAGGAGATCTCCTAACTGTATTTAAAATGGAGGCATAAAATATGAATTTACAATGTGTGATGTTTAAACTTCACATGTTAATTTAATTGATTTTCCATGTTTGCTAATACTAAGAGCTGTGGTACTTCTAAATCTCTACCTCTAAGAAAGAAATACTCTTTTAAAAGTTATTATATTAGTAGGCAAGTTGCAAGCTGATCTGTTTTCAGAAAATTATGTTGTATATTCCTTCCTCTGCCACTGCATCTCTTTTCTGACCATTGTTCCTGATTCTACCAACACATAAGCATGTGTGCATCTTAATACCTCTGAGCATCCGCACTGCTGTCAGTAAAAGCAGCAAAGAGTCCTGTGGTATCTTATGGGCTAAAAGATTTATTTGAGCATAAGCTTTTATGGGCTTTCTTTGACAAAGTGGGATTTTGCCCTGAAAAGCTTACGCCCAAATAATCTTAGTCAGTCTGTAATTAGGGCACGTCTACACAGCAGGGCAAAAGTCAAATTAAGCTATGCATAGCTGAAGTCAAAATAGTTTAATTTTGCTTTTGGCATGGTCTACATAGCAGGATGTCGAAGGAAGAGTTCTCTTCCTTCGACTTCCCTTACTCCTTGTGAAATGAGGGTTACCACGAGTCAGAGTAAGAAGTCTTCCAGCTCGCCATTATTTCGAAATAAAGGCTTATAGTGTAAACATGCTCTTTCCTATTTTGGAAGAATGACAGCTATTCCGAAATAACACTGCTGTGTAGACGTACCTTAACGTGCCCTGGGACTATTAGTTTTTGAGGAAACAGACTAACATGGCTTCCCCTCTGATTGATACCAGTGTAACTACCCACATGCATAGAGTTAGCATATACATAAGAGCCTGAAGGAGACAGGCCCTAGTTTGGTATCCCTGTTCTGTGGCTGAATGATGAATTTTTCTTATGGTGCAAACAGAGGGGCCAAATCTTTAAAGTACAGGGCACTTTCACTGGGGTTCTAGGTGCCTCATATAGAAATGAGGTCCATTGTGGCTGATTTAATGTAATGAACTCATTTCATTTTTGATATGCAATGTATATTTGAACCCACATCTGGAGAATTGAATGTTACTTTGTCAGTTTACTGTTTCACATAGCACTGTCATTGTTTTACCAAGTATAGTGGATGAACGGCTTTCTTCTATCCAGTCTGTTAGTTAAAAGTATCGTCACATTTTACACACTACCATAATCACTGCCAGTAAGGTCTGTCTTGTATATAAAATGCTTGAGAGAGGCTTTTAGATCACTTGTAATTACAATTACTAGTTCTTTTCCTTACTTGTTACAATGCTACCTAGCATTATTACCTAATAATTATGATGTACAGCTGTCTGATGCTTGCAGATGTGAAACTATCAATGATCTATTCTCACTTCTGCCTTTAATTATTCACCTACCTGAAGCAGAATACTCCTGTGGAGTTTAAGAAGGTAGAGTGAATGAGAACAATTAGTTTATCTGAGTGTCATCACATAGCAGAAAGCCGTTAATGTTTTACTTGAGTAGGCCTGGATGTCCCAAAAGAAGAGACTGGCCTTAAGGTTGCCAGGTGTCTGGTATTGAACCGGACAGCCCATTATTTGCGCCTTCCATCTAGTAACGTGGCATTTTCTGTCCGTCATTTTCTGGTTTTTTCCCGATGCCCAGCTCGGGTGCCCGACAGAAGGCCGCTTGGGTCATGCGACGCTTGTGCTAGCTGGGGTGGGGGAAGGAGGAGGAGTGGACCGGGATTAAAGGGGCTGCAACTTCTTTTCTTTTTCCGGCCTTTTGGGAAGGGGGGGGTCAGTATTTTTTGTGAAACCATCTGGAAACCCTAACTGTCCTTCGTTGGTGTAATTTGCTGAATGTAAATAGTTCTATTATTTCTCCTTACCCCCACCCAGAGGATTGTAAACACTCTGATACTATGTGCATGTGATTCTGGGATCATATATGAAATGTTGCATAATTTGCCATAGCACAACAAATAAACTGAGTATTAGATTTAGTAAAAAACTGAATGACTGAGAAAATTACTGATCACACTATGTGCCTTTTTATACTTCTTGCCATTTGTAACTAAAAGAGATTGCTGGAAAACTATCCTTCAGGATTGTTCCCTGCCATCTGTATTTTCTTTTCTAAATTACCTAATCTTATAAATATTTGAATAACATTTGACCAGGATAAAATCTTTCCTTTCCCAGTCAGTACAAGAACCCACGTTGGCTCTTGAGACCATAGCAGTCAGGTAAATTAATATTGATTTGTTAGAAAATACTTTTTACTCTGTCTAAACATCTCCTGTACTCTTGAACCAAAATTATGAATTTAAGAGCAGGAAAGTAGTTCTTCACAGTTTTCCCAGTGAAACTAATTATGGGCAAAATTGGGCAAAATGTATTGGATGTATTTTCTGAAATACAGTATATCTAGCAAAAATCCTGGGAGGAAAAAAAGGGAAAATAAGTCATTTGCTTACTTACACAGGTTCCAATTCAGAAGCTCTCTCAAAATACTTAGAATATCTTTAAGAGTGCTTTTTTTTATCCCTCAGGATTGCAAAGCACTAATATTTTGTAAAGCTGAACATGAATACTCTGCAATCTCTCTAGAGTGTAGTGCAGGTTATGCTGCATGAGACAAACGTATGTGTTTTCTCATTGCCAAGTATTATTTATCAGAAAGACCAGTTTGCTTGTTTGAAATAGCAAGAAATCAGAGCGCTATTAAATTTACACTCAGTACTGACACAAAACAAGATTTCCTGTGCTGTTGTGCATTTTCCAAGTTATAAGTTGCAGAGTAAAATAAACCAATAAATAAATCACTGAAAAAAATTCAAAGGTCATCACCAACTTGGTGATGAGACTGCAATTGTGTATTGATGTGGTTTCATCTGTCTATGTTGAGAGAAGAAAGGATCACCCAATTCACATGGCTTTCCTTCTGCAGAGGCCCAAGTCTATCTCTTTTTTTTTCCCCTGTGGTACCAATGGTAGCACTGTTTCTTGATGGTCATGCCTTCTACAATTCCTACAGGGAACCAGGGAACTGACTGGATCTGCTCACCACCAGCCAGCCCCTTTTGCCTGTCACTTCCTGTCAGCCGACGGTCAGGGCAGTGTGTGTGTGTGTGTGTGTGTGTGTGTGTGTGTGTGTGTGTGTGTGTGTGTGTGTGTGTTTCCGAGAAAAGGTTTAACGTCCGTGTCTTTACTGCTAGGACTGGGGTCCCATCGCAGAGGGTAGCCAGCAGGCCAACAGATGCCCCTTTATATAGGAAGAACTTATTACACCTCAGATTTTAGCTGCTAGAACACAAAGTTCCTTCGCAGTGGGCAGCCTAGGGAAGGCTGAAAGGTGCCCCAAAGGACCAGTCACCTGGGAGTGACACAGATCCAAACGCCCAAGCTCATCCTATGACTGTCCCTTTATGACCAGCTGAAGTTCTTTTAAATTGTGCTTGGTTCTGTTACAGCAACTGAAGGAGTCAGGTTAAAAACTTAAATAGTTACAGGTTTATTAAAAAGACTTATAAAAGCATATGGTTACAATGGCTATTGCTCTCTTTCTTAACTGTTAGCAAATACAGATTTTAAAAATAGTTACAAAGAAAATAAAGATAGAAAATAGAAATAATGGTACCAAGTGACAGCTTAATCTTTAAAGAGCTCTAAGTCTATGTGTACACTTAAGACAAAGGACTACATCCAGGAACAATTTTTACCCCTTTTTGTGCCTCTTGACTCCAGCGTGTCAGGCCAGGGCCGGTCTCTCAATTCCTAGGAAAGACGAATATGAGGTGGGCGTCTCTTTAGAACCTCGGGAGATCAAACACCTAACCCAACCAGCAGATAGATGGTAGATTGACACTCAGAGTAAATATGCTGCTGGACCCATCTTTATACCCTTGGGGGCCCGTATCCTCTTTCTTACCTAAGATGCCGAATTGTACTGGTCCGTTTTGTGGCGCCAGTTCTTACAAGCAAGTTCAAGCTAATTTACACTTGCAAGAAAGATAACTAAATTGTGCGTACTAGTCGTTTTTTACTGGGCGAGAGATTCCTCCCTCCACGGACGGCTGTGTGTTCGTATCAATATGGGTTAAGTCAAGGGCACTCCTTGGCAGCCTCTTGGTCAGGCATATCTCTGTTTACAGCCATTGACGGTCACAGCAGCCTGGGCCTTCTGCTCTGTGTGCCCTGTATGCTCCAGGCAAGCAAAAATGGACGTTACAGGGGGGTTCCTGTCTGGCTACACTTCCCCAGTCCCAAGATGCCTGAATACTTCTCTTTGATCAAAGATGGTGTCTTTTAGGATTTGGAGTGGTTTGACCCCTGGAAAAAGACAAGTCAGTCAGTCAAGTGGTCTCCAGCAAAAAACCCAAAATGATACAGGCTCCCCTCATTATTAACTTTACCTATGTATGTTGTGTATGTTGGTTTTAATTAACTTGAGCCTTGGGGTATGAACATAAGACATAAATCACATTTCATCCTTTAAACTATATGCAAATTATCACAGCAAATATTTTATTTTGACCAAGAACTCCCTAAATATAAAGGGTTTCCAAAATTTTAAAAAAATGAAGCAGAACACTACAATAGAAAAGGAAATGCCACTCATTTTTTTTCTGATAGTTACTGAGTTCTCTCCATATATGTGCACTATGCGTTTTGCTGAGTGAGCTAGGACACTATCTCTTTAAATGTTTAACAGTAATTGGTTCATGTCCTGGTGTTCATTGAAAATCCTAGACATTTCATGTAAAATCTTCTTAATGAGGGGATGAATTTTTCATTCACATTAGAAAGCTCACTCTGACAAACAATTTCTAAATAAAACTTTGGCGACATGACATCCCATATTGGACTTGACAAAGAGGACAGGTGCATTAGAATAAAACTGTATGGTGATCCTTCAAGCTGTCAGCCATGAATATTTTATTTCTTAATGAATCATCTTTGTGAAATGAACTTTCTTGTTGTAGTGTCAGTGCCATTTACAACAAAAAACCTGCTCCTTTTAAAAGGTGAACTTAAAGATGCTGATACCTGCATAAAATGCTTAACCCTCGCTGAGATATTCAGTACATTTAATACTGTTTTTTCCTTAAGTGTTTGAAATATAGACTTGCAATAGCAGGCATGACTGTGTTCAACACAATCTTTTAAAGCTGTTGCATTTTTTGTTAACAAAGCCAGAATTCAAGATAGATTATCAATAATGTTGATCCTTTTCGAAATTAGACTTGATATGAAAAGTAACAGCAGGCTTCCCTAATTATAGGGTTTTTTTTCTTTTTCAAAAATGAAATAAATTATTATAGCCCCTCTGGATGGTGCTAGATTGACAGCTCCCGAAGACTGAGGGTCTCTGTTTAGCTAAAGCAAAGGTGTAGTATGAGCAGCAGGAGTTTAAAGTGCTCCTTAATGTTGTCCCCAGATACATACCACCTCAAGGAGTAACATGGTCTTTCAGACTCTGGACTGGTCCTGTTCTTGGTCCTTTTCTCAAAACTGTTGGTGCTGCAAGTTTGTGAAGGGGGAACATTCTTTCCATTGAGAGTGACTACAAATCACCCCTGTATTTCTCATACGCCCTCATAGAATAGGCTTGTTATATAACCAACTGTACTCTGGATTTGAGGTCCTATAGGTGAGCCAAATATCAGTCTTCTAAGTACTTCTAATGAACTTGTTTCAATTTTTTAACAGCATATAAATGACAGATCAATATATTCTTCCTTAAATTCTTTAAGTATAATAAACTGGAGTTTACTGTTTCACATTCACTGACTTACTTAAAAAGAACAAGTATTTTGAAATTTTGATTGACTTCAAGTCTGCAGAGAAAGTGTCTACTTGCACTAATATTTTACATGTTATTTCCATTTGATTTTGAGCCACAAAATTATCATTAGTCAATATAATTGCAATATATTGCATATTTTTGATCCAGAGATTGGATGTTGTTTGCCATCTATGAAGCCATTTTAGTGTATTTTGGGGAATCTGCTTCACATCTGTCAAGATCAGACCTAGAATTTGTCAGTGAATTTTGTAGATTTATTAGATAATATTATATACTGTTGGCCACCTCCTGTTTTCATAATTCCTGGGTATGTAGGTTATATTCTTTCATAATCCTCCATAACCCTTGTGGCCCAATGCAGATCTCTTTAAAACCAGCAGAGAGATTGTAATTGATTTCATCAGGAGTGGGAGTTTGCCTTTAGTCCTAAAACTTCCAGCTGTCTCTCATCCCAATCCTTTTTGTAGAGCCTCTCCCAGTGTTCCACATCAGACTTTTCTCAGTATGTCAACACTCCTCCCCATGGTCCTTACAACAGAAAGTAATAAATGACCTGAATCAGCTCCTTCTTAAGTCTGTGGCAAAATGCCCATTAACTTCAATGGGATTAGGATTAGGCCTCTGAGCAAATTTTCAGAGTTGCAGTGCTATTCTTTGCACTTACCCATTAATTCACTGGTGGTGTTTGTATTTCCTTCTTCTGCAGCTGCTGCTTTATCCGTTGCATATGATAGTTGCTGAGCTACCTACCGTGGGCTTCCTAGGGAAATCTAGAGTAGCAGAGAATGATTAATTATATCCAGCCTTAAAGAGGTACATGAAGTGGAACTCAAAGCCTGAAGGTTTTGATTGCTTCATCAGAAAATGTTAAGACCTTGAACTTTAAAACCCCAATCCTGCAATCTGCTACTTGTAGATGTTCCCATTGTGTCAGATGGGTCTGCATTACTCTGAGAATCTGATTCTGCACATCTTGGGTCTAGTATGTCCCCAAAATGTTTTTATACTATATTTGAAACAACAATAATAATCATTATTGCATGTACAATCATCTGAAATTAGAAAAATCAAGGGATGATATCCTGGCTATGTTGAAATTGGTGACAAAATTCCCATTGGCTTGAGGACAAAATTTCATGCATAGGCTTTGGCCTTTACATGCATTCTTGTCTTGAAATGAAGTACTGAAGGGGTGGCCAACCTGTGGCTCTTGAGCCGCATACGGCTCTTTGCTCACAGAAATGTTGCTCTCAGGGTTATGGCTCGTTCAGAGTC
Organism: Pelodiscus sinensis; assembly: GCF_052426305.1. NCBI lineage: Eukaryota > Metazoa > Chordata > Testudines > Trionychidae > Pelodiscus > Pelodiscus sinensis. The sequence continues at coordinate 38,490,476 of NC_143063.1, forward strand.
GCATGTCCACTTTGAGGGAGAAATGTGTGGCTATGGCGGTGGCACCTCCGGTGAGATCCAGGCATTGGGTTAGAAAGGGAAGGGCCTGGAGGTACCTGGCTCTGGGGAAGGGGGAAGGCATTGGGTTAGAGTCGGGGGGATGGGGATGCCTGAGGAGGGATGTGTGGATCTTTGCACTACTATCCACAGCTCTTTTGGCTCTTAGTGTCTAACTGGTTGGCCACTCCTGAAGTACTGTATTCTACCAGGTCAAGGAAAGGATCCAATCCTGTGATGGCGCCACACTGAGGATTCCCACAGATTTATGCAGCAATTGCAGGAAAGGGAAAATATAACAGATTTATCTTAATCTTCATTCATATATATAAACATAATCCCTATTGCTTTGAGCTTTCTAGCTCTGACCTCAAAATTAGTAGACTGCCTTTTGGATCTCATGATATCCTATCTTCCGTGTCTAGTTTTATGTTCATTTAAATACACTTTCTCAACAGCCCAGCAAAGACTAATCAAGTGAACTTTAAAAGATTGTACTTTATTACATTATTTTTATAATAAATTCCTGTTACCAGGGAATACAGTGTTAAAAAGGTGATATCCCTAAAATTAATTAGCATAAGGCATGCTGGACGGCTAGAAGTGAGTGGATCTTAATCAATACCAATATGATTACACCCATGCAGCAATTATAAATTATTTAAAACAGTACCCCTAGGTTACTGACGAGTTGCCTTTAAATTAAATTCTCTGTCAATAATTGATGCAAAGAATTAATGTGAGAACACCTTCTGTTACTGAAACTTTTTAAGGTGGTATAAAATATTGAACTATTGCCTGTCATTAGCAGCAATCCTGTCTCTTTTGTGTAACATCCTTCTCTACTGAAGTGGTCAAGAAGGAGCTCCAGAGCATGAAAAATGAGAAACGATTCTGAATGCAAGGTTTTGTCTTCTTCTAAGGACATTGACAACATGAAATGTAAATTTCATAGGTGAGGGGGATTAGAGGCTAATTATAGGGAGATATCTCTTAGCTCGTTGAGCTATCAAATTAACAAGAATATTATCTTGGTGTGTATTTAAGACTTTTAGATGAAAGATTTTGAAAACAATAATGTTCAGCAATGTTTAGAAACTTGATGTGTGGTGAGCCCCAGTTTTTGCACCAGGAATAGTCATAAAACCCCAGTCATGGATATTAATGATGTAATCATTTATGTACCTCATCCTTTTTGTATATTTTTTTATAATCTGTAGTCTAGGGTTTTGATGCCGCTGTTGCAGACACCATCCCGCACCTTAATTTCAAGTCTCTGTAAGGGAGACAAAGGAAATTAAGCAAATTCAGTATTAGAAACATCAGTGATGACAGCATAAGCATTGATCCAGCTTTCATTGAAGCCAATCATAATCTCACCATAAACTTTAGGTAGGAGTTGAGTCAAGTCTCAATGGCAGAAACTAATGCTGTGAGTTTTGCCTTCACATTTCACAGTTTTCTCTTGATAAGCATCCTTTTGTTTTCTTGAGTATAAAAGAAGTGGCTCTACTTCTTGCTTGGTTCCAGTGTGAATCTTGCAAGAGTGTGTGTCCAGGATAAATATCTGGCATCTCTATGTTGCTATGGTATGTTTATCATGTTAGAGTGCACTAAATATTTCAAACATCATTCATGGTACCTCTAAAAGCCATAGCACTGTGTCTATACATCTCTCTTGCCCTGTCTCACAAATTTCATAGTACTCTTGTTTTGTTTTGGTGTGAAGAATTACTCTTCTCCTTTAGCTTCTACCTCTTCTGCATTTTTAGATTTTGAAAGCAGCAGATGTTATAGTCTATACAAGCCTGCTTCGTATAAAAGCTTTGTGAAACCATTAAGAATTATCACTAAGAATAAAACCACTAAGTATTACAATTTATGATAGTCAAATTAATATGAAGGCATTGACCTAAGTCCAAATATGCAAGGAACATTTCAGAGTTAAGGCTGAAACATTTTGATGACATATCCTACAGTTCCCTTATTGTTTGTTAAATGTGGATATAGTGGAGCTAATTTAGGATAAACATGAAGACTTCTTTGTGTCATTCCCTTTCTCAGATTGGTTTGATTTCTTTATCCGTATCCAAAATATTCTAATGTATTATTTTAACACATTTAATAATGTGGAGGGGTTAAAGACTAACACTGTGTATCATAAAGTTATTTACTTGGGTGACTTTTTGAAAAAAATCATTTAGTAACCTTCTTAATTTTGTTGCCCCCCTCTCACACCTTTTCAATTAAGTCTCTTCAACCATTTCCTCTACAGACTTCATTTTTCTGGTGTTTGTAATAGCTGCGAAAATTTGCTGTGAATGAAATGTTGAAATGTTTTGGATGTAAGCCATATAGAAATATAGAGGGTGCTGCTACGGAGAGGATCTGAGGGAAAATGTTAAAAAAGGAGCAGAAGTGTGTTAGGATGTGCAACCTCCGATTACTGAGAAGTTGGAAGGGAGAGAGAAAAAACGGTTACTCATGGCAGAAAATGTTATTTCCCAACTCTTCGGAACTAAGGCCAGTGTTACAGGGTAGCAAGCAACAAGCAAGGCAATTTTCCAGGTACACATGTCACAAGGAGTCCCATCTGGTGGGGCTCAGGCTTCAGATCTGGGCAGTGAGGGTTGGGCTTCAGCTTCTGCCCCAGCCCCAGGGGTAAGGGCAGACTAGCCTGGCCGGATCCTAGGAATTTCCCGGTGGGCTGTTGTGTCCACACACCGTTGCCCCTCACTCTGAGCGGCTCTGCGTCCGCGCTGTATGCGGCACGCAGAGCCCGATCCACTGCCTGTGCTGCGTGCTGGACATGACACAGGGGGCGGAGCTTGATGAGCACGCAGGGGTGACGTCATGGGGAGGACCATTCTCAACCCATTTCCCAGGCCTCTTTTGATTGCCAGTACGCTCCTGCCCCCGTATGGCAGAACTTGAGCATCAAAAACTCTGCAGAAATTCAAAGTGTGAGTAGGTAAGGGAGGTGAGGGAGGAAGGGCGCCCCCTTCTCAGTTTCTGCCCTAAGCCCAAGCAATGCTGAAACTGTCTGGGAGCTCGTCTCTACTATATCCAGGGATCAATTCACTGCAGTGATCAATTCATTGTGTCATTTATCATTCATTTATCTGCTCAAACGTGATAAATTAATGTCCGAGCACTCTTGCATCGATGCTGGTTCTCCACCAGTATGAGAAGAGTTAGCCAGCGTCAATGACAGAGTGGCACCCGCTGACCTTACCACTCGCAAGACCCCGCGTTGACTTCAGCTACTCTATTTTAATAAGTCAACAAAAGAGATTAAAGTAGACAAGGGATGGTGCTTATTGGTAGAAGCAGAATTCTTTGAATAAGTGGAATATGAAATAAACTGTCAAACTTAGTATTCATAATGAAAACTCTCACCTTCTGTGGCCTTTGAAAGATGCTGGCCCCAGGTCTCAGATCCAGCTGAATTTTATGTGGCACAGAATCCAAGGCAAGGAGCCGAATGGTAGCTTTGTGCTATCTTTGTGGTGTCTATCTTATCTTGGCTGTGTAGTTGTATGGTGGTTGGCTGAGGCTGCAGGGAATGCTGCCCATGAAACTGTGGCTATGATGAAAGTTGAGGAACCAATATTACCATTCATGCATGCTTTAGAATGTAGCCTTTTAATGTAAATCACAGAATTTAGGAAAGCAGGGACTGGTGAGCCCTATCTTTGCTTTCCATCAGGGGAGACAGAAAAACCAAGGATAAATATAGTATAACAGAGAAATTTGATTTACGGAACTAAGTGTAGGGTCATGAATCCGGAACTCCAAAATTTTAATTCCCTTTCTGCCCCCACTCACTATGTGGCCAAAGAGTAACCAGTTTAACTCCTTGTACCTCATTTTGCCCATTTGTAAAAAGAGGATGGCAATATTTTATAATGATGATGTGAGGATTACTTAGAGTTTAGAAATACAACATGAGTGAGGTAATTTTTTTTTCTCTGAACAATTTTGGTTGATGAAAGAGGCAAGCTTCCAAGCTTACATACCACTAAATACAAGATGGAACAGCATAAATAGTTACTTATGCTAAACAGTCTCTTCCATCTTGAAGTATGTTTCCCAGACCTGAAGAAGACTCTGTATAAGCTCAAAAACTTTGCCTTTTTTCTCCAGTAGCAGATGATCCAATAAAATATATTACCCCATCCACCTTGTCTTTCTAATATCCTGGGACCAACATGGCTACAACAACACTGCATATAACGATTAATTAAAGTGTGTATAGTACCCTGAAAATATAAAGCTTCCTGTAATTGCCAAGTGTACTATTGTAGTTGTTGTCAGAGTCCCTGAAGAACCTTGCTAAAAGGATCCAATGTGCACAATATTTTGCCTTAGGCCTTTGAGTGCCTACATCTAGAAATGACGTGTCTGTAATTACAGGCAGCTCACGACCATCTAAGAGGTGAAAGAACACTTCCAAACTCTTCTTTTAAAAACAGACAGTTCCTGGAAACCTGCTGTTTTCAATGTTTCAAGACAATAAGGATCTCAGTTGCCCCGTAATGTTTGTAGTGTTTGGTAAAGAACTTGCATGTTAACTCACGGGCATCTCAACTACTATTTTGGGCTAAGAGTGCTGACTCAGTTTCATTAGTCAAAGGTATATTGGAGTTTCATTTTAAGTAAGCACTCCCATGTGTACAGGAAGACAGTGTCTATATGTTTACTGTGTCTGCTAAAGCTTATACATCTTATTCATAATATACCCTCTATTTACTCCTTCCTTATTTGATTCCATATAATTAAAACATATACCCTGTCGATAAAACAAAATGTAACAAAAACATAGTAACATTTGCTTAACCTCTGATAATTAAAAATAAATGGTAGAAAAGCTTATGTTCTGTTGTTAGAGGTTTTTATTCTTATTTTCTCCTTTTCTTATGTACTCCTTATTGACCATTTTCTTTCTCCTGGAAGTCCAACATCTTAAGGTTAGTTGCAGCCTCAGTAACAACTTTCCAGTACTGAAGTGCAGCCACAATATTCCCTTCAAAAAAGATTACACCCATCTCTACAGTGTAGTGACTTGGAACCTTGTCTTCATTCTGTCATTTTTACCCTTCATTTCTTTGGCACATGCAGAGTTGGAAGCTTAACGAATGGTATAGGTCTTCAGTCATCCATCGGCCCAGTTTTGTGTGCAGGGGATTTTGCATACATAACTCATACACTGATGAGCAATTGTTCATTTTATGGATTTTCAAGCAAGCATGGGAAATATTTCAAGTCGTAAGGATTTTTTTTAAGTCCAAAATCTGAAAATGTAAGAATGGATAGATTCCACTTCCCCTGCCCCCACCCTTTCAGTTGTAGTTCCCTCTTCCCCAATACCCAAAACATGTCAAATTTAGGAGGCGGAACCTAAATTAAATTGGGACACCATTTTCCAAATCATAAAAAAAAATATTCAAACAAGAAAATAGAAATGTTAATGAAGCAAAAATGAAAGTCCCATATATCCAAACTCATCCCTGTTTGATCCTACTGAGCAATAGATGACCCCTAAACAATTGTAAGTACTGAACCAAAACAGCTATTCATTTTCATTGATGTTAGATCACATGGAAAATCAAGCCCTAGGACTTCTTTTTAAAATTCTTCTTCTTTAGGTTCATTATTCTTACTAACAAGAAATACATGTATCTTGAAGATCGCTGTCTCCTGTACAAATTTCAATATTATTGCCACAGTTTGAGTTGTTAATCTTCAGCACAACCAGAATGCTCTTCTGTTTCTTTTTGCATGCAACAAATTGGTTCATGTGTCCAGGGACCAGCCTGGGCACCATAGCTGCACAACCTACTCGTGTTTCTTCAGCATGAGTGATTCTGTAGGACAGGCTGAAGGAGGGAGGAGAGGGCCATATTAAAGTAGGATTAAATGAAATCAGAAGAGAGCTTAAGGAAAGAAGAGATGTGACAGAAAATGTGAATGACAAGTATTGTTTGTGCTTTTTAGAAACTTATGAGGTTGACCTTTTAGACCTCAAAAAGAACTCCTGTTTTCCATGCCACAGATGTTTTGAGAAATTGATGACTAAATTCATCCAGGATTTGTAATTTAATTCTCAGAATTTTCATTGAGAATTTATCTGATTAATGGGTTGTTTCCGTTTTATCATCTTCCAGCCAGCTCTACAAAAATACACCAACAACACATAATTCTTAAATGTGGGTATGCGACCGAAAGGAAAACACACTGTAAAATCCTACGCATGTAAGCCCTGTGGCCGAAACCCTATTCTTTCCGTAACACTATGCTAGTGTTGGTTTACGAGAACACTTATGCGTGTGTGTGCATGTGTGAGAACTTGTGTTACACGTCAATATTATTGCTGTTCATGAAAAAAAAATCAATGTGGTTTTGGCTGAATTGTTTCCATAATGATCATAGGTATTAGATCTGTGTTTATGTGTAATATCCGATTTTGAAAACCACTTTTCAATGTCTGATGAACTTGTCACAGGTACAAACATTTCTTACAAGAGATATGAACTTGCCTGATAAAAATAGCAAGAAAAGTCTGTTAATCGTCTTCTTTACTTTTGTTCTTTTTGTTTTTCTTTCTCTTTTTATCAAACCTCAATTGCAGATCAATTTAGGAAATGACCATTTATGAAGATTGGAGGATATTACCATTAGTAATTTAATTGGTGCTTTAGCACACATTTATTAAAATGCATGCAGAAATTAACTAATTAACCTTCACAACTCCCCTATAGGATTGGCATTATTCTCCATATTTTCTCAGATGGGGAAACCTAGGTACAGAGAGAAAGGAGGTATGTCTAGGCTGGTGGTCTTGTTCCTTTTGTAACTCCAGCCTTTGCTGACTGTCTGGTTTAGCATTTTGAAACTGTCATTCACCAATGTTTACCAATGTTTGAGATTTAGCAATAGTTTAAAAGATGAGTCCATAGTCACAGTCAGTCAGTCAGTAGCAGACTTTCAGTAATGAGTCAGGAGATCCTAGCTGCCAACAACTCATAACAGTTTTGCTGTGCTGATGATATGTCAGAATGACCACAAGTTACGTTGTCACAGTAATCATGTGGGGAATTCAGGAAGTGCCCTGCACTGTCCTCAGCTGTCCTAATAGTTCTGCATTCCTTAAATAATTTAAACAAAAAAGGGGTCCCTTTTGGCTGTTTCACATCACTACCAATATTGTATAAAGTAGCCATCCAGCCAATGGATTTCATCCTCTCCACTGGGGTGTCACAAAAATGCCATAGTGAAGCAAGCATCTCCGAGGCTATGTCTACACTACAGAGTTTTGTCAGAAAAACAGCCATTTTTCCTACAAAACTCATGGAGCGTCCACACCTCAAGCGCATTTTTGCACACAAAAATCAAAGGAACATATTCGTCTTTCTATGAGGAAGAAGCCTTTTTGCAAAAGAGTTCTTTTGCAAAAAGGTGTGTGTGGACAGGAAAGAGGAGGTTTTTGCACAAAAAGAGGAAAGAGGAAAAGGCACAGGTCCCCTGGTGGCCATTCTGTGCTTACGTTCGAGAGAGCGTCCATACAGTCTGGACGCTCTCTTTCACAAAAGCACATCGCATTTTCAATGTGCTTTTGCAGTGTGGACGCGCTCTTGTGCGAGAAGTTTTTGTGGAAGGTCTCTTCCAATAAAAGCTGCTTGCACAAGAAGCCTGCAGTCTAGGCCAGAGTTTCTGAAAGGTGTACCACAGAAACACTTTCAAAAACACTTTAACTGGCCGCCTCAGTTTTTTTATGTACTGGTGCTACGGCCACAGAGTCTCGCGGCTCCCATTGGCTCCATTTCATACTTGGCAGCCAAGGGGAGCTGCGGGAAGCAGTGGCCTGGCCCACGCCGCTTCCGCGGCTCCCCTTGGCTGCAAAGGATGAAACAGGGCCAATGGGAGCCGCGATGGAAGCGTACAAAAACAAACCAGAGCAGCCAGTTAAAATGTTTCTGAAAGTGTTTCCGCGGAACACTTTGAGAAACACTGGTCTAGACGTAGCCTGAGCAGGAGGTTGAATCATCCCTCAGGTGGTTGAAGTGACACCTAGGGATTGTGAAACTCTGGATGTATGTTGGAAAAGCCTGAGGGCTGCTCTGATTTACACTGGAACTAGTTACCAAGTTGAGAGAATGTAAAGATGGTCTCATGTTGAGCATTAACTCAGCTGGCTAAAGCTATTAAAGCACCTCATGCAATCTTGGAAAATTAGTCCTCGGGCAAAATAAGTTCAAGCTAGAGGCTGGGCTCCCACAGGACAATGCAAATCCTTGCCATTTGTCATATCGGGGTCTGCAACACTTTTCAGCTGACAACACTGTAACAATACCCTATAAGAAACCCTATTTTCACAGCTGTGCAAACAGCCCTGGTGACATTTTCACCGATGCCCGTGACAATAAGAAAGAGCAGGCTCTGGAAATCATTGACAGTTTGTGCATCAGAGGGGGTGAGTGGCAGTGCTGGTGAGATCAACATTCATTACAGGCAGTCCCCGGGTGACGTACAAGATAGGGACTGTAGGTTTGTTCTTAAGTTGAATCTGTATGTAAGTCGGAACTGGCGTCAGCCGCTGCTGAAACTGATCAGTTTCAACCGCAGCTGAATCTGGATGCCAGTTCTGACTTACATACAGATTCAACTTAAGAAACCCAGGCGTCCCCAAGTCAGCTGCTGCTGAAACTGATCAGCGGCTGATTCCAGGAAGCCTGGGGCAGAGCAACTCTGCCTCGGGCTTCCTGTAGTCAGCCGCTGGTCAGTTTCAGCAGCGGCTGACTTGGGGACGCCTGGGGCAGAGCAGTTAGGGTGCTGCCGGATTGGTCCGGAGTGGCGCTGCAGGACCAACCCGGCAGCCCCCAGCTGCTCTACCCCAGGGGTAGGCAAGAAAAGCCTGGTCTGCTGGGGGGGGGGGCACTAGCTGCACCCCCCTCCCCAGCAGACCATGGAGACGGGGGTGGCGGGACCGCCCAAGTCCTCCACGGCTTTGCTCCGTCTCCCTGGTCTGCTGACCTGGGAGACAGGGAGCAAAGCCGCGGAGCACGCCCGCAGCGGGACAGCCCAGGCGCGCCGCGGCTGTCCCACAGCGGGCGTGCTCCGAGGCTTTGCTCCCCATCTCCCTGGTCTGCTGGTCGGGAGACGGGTAGCAAAGCCGCGGAGCACGCCCGCAGGGGGACAGCTCAAGCGCGCCCGGGCTGTCCCGCTGCGGGCGTGCTCCAAGGGTTTGCTCCCCGTCTCCCTGCAGACCAGGGAGACAGGGAGCAGCTTTTCTCACCCCGGAGGACGGGGGCGGCGGACCGCGGCGCATCTGGGCGTCCCGCCGCTCCCGTCCTCCAGGGCGAGAAAAGCCCCGTTCGTAACTGCGGATCCGACATTAGTCGGAGCCGCCTAACTCGGGGACTGCCTGTACCAAGAAAAGGCAGGAGGAGAAGAAATCTTAGTGTCAATACTTTAGAAGGGAGTACAAGAAAATGTAGTAAAAGGAGAAACATTAAAATACATAGTGCATGGTCTCTTGTTGGAGAAAGTGGGTGGAGGGAGTGGTAGGACTGACTTTCCTTATGGACCGCTGGAAAAATAATTCCGTCTTCCTCCTTTTCAAAGTTAATGTTACTGTGAAGCAGTTTGGGTTCTCATAAATGGGCCCTCCTCATTAAAAACTGCAACCTTTGTCATGAAGGGCTGATTTAAGATAAAAACTAAGCTTGAAGAAGGCGCCATTACAGAGGAGTTGGGCTGATGATGTTCAAAAATAAGGGGAAATTCATTAAAGGGAGTTGGAGTTGCAGTACTGTCTCTTGAGTAGAAATAGGGACCCTGCCCCAGCGTGTGTGACAGTAAAACCATTGTCACACCTCCATGCTAAAGCAGAAGAGGATAGATTTTCACAGACCCTTCTTCAGCTATGCAGGGAAATAGTAGAAAGGTCTCCTTTCCTATTGCCCATGGCGATGTCAGAGGTTAATCGGTTAACCCATAAGCATCTTCCTTAAAGGGTGATGTTAACTGCATCCTGTTAACTATTAACTGGTGGGGGCTAGAGCATCTCCCCACCTACCACAGGTAGAGGGACAGAGGCTTCTCTAGTTGTCCAGAGCAGCCCGTCTGCAGCGAACCCAGGACCCCCTCAGACATAGGCTTCTCTGGTGTCTGGAGTCCGGGCGCCCCGCAAGGATTGGGGTGCCTGGCTGGGGTGAAGCAGCCCCTGCCTGCGGCGGGGGAGGAAGGACTGCTCCAGCCCGGCCTTGGCAAGTAGGGGCTGCTCCAGCCCAGCAGAGCTGGAGTGCCCCCTCCCACCTGCGCCCCCTTCAGTCAGTTAACAGGTTAACCAATTCAATGAGATTTTACATCCCTAATTCCCTAGTTAATCCTGCTCTGACTGTGACTCTGTTTTAAGGTGAGTTGAGCAGAGACCTGTTGGTGGACACTCTCTCCTTTGAGAAAGTGGGGGAGCGGGCTAGCAAGTGCAAGGATTCTTGGATCTGGGGCCAATAACATTCATCAACTGACTTGATACAAAATAAGGAGTAAGATGCTCCATTAAAAGAAATGAAGCAATTTAGTTCTCTGCCCAGTGCAACAGAACAGAAGTTCACAGCTCTTTTTGTCTACACTGGAGTTAGACTCCTGTGAATGTCCGGTGCCATCTAACTCTGGCACTTGCTGCTAGAGCCAAAAGGGATGCTTAATTTTGGTGTAGACATTGAGCATTGGGCTGCAGTTTGGGCTCTGAGACCTTCCCACCTTGCAGAGTCCAAACATTTACCCCTCAGTTAAACTGCCCTTTAGCCTGAGCGCCACAACACAGAGTTGGCTGGCAAGGGCCAACCACAGGTTTTTAATTGCAGTGTAGACATACCCCATATCTAAATGGTGCATCTTGTTCCAGGGCCAGATCCCGTGGCTCTGGTTATATAGAATTAAAACCATGCCAACAATTGAAAAAATGTTTTACGCTAATATTTGTGTGAGTTCAAAAGAGAATTTTGAATTAAATGTGTTTTCTATTCTTTTGTGTTTCATTCCCTGGAGCATTTGAGGACTTGAACTCCCTAGTATGAATATTCACAAAGGAACAAAATTTAACCTTGAATAGTCTCTCATGTAGTTCAAACAGTATATTAAATTTTAGTATGGTGCAGTTCAAGTGTATTGGTTGGTCCCATAGGTCCAGATCTTCAAAAATATTTATGCACTTAATGCCAAGTGACATCAGTAGTAGTTAGACTCCTTCTTGGATTTGACCTGTAGTATATCTGATCTGAAAGGACAAACAATATTGCTTGATTGATGTAACTAGCAAGCACAGTGTGCATTGTGAATATTTGCAAAGATTTTTGCAGGATAAATTTATGAATAATTCTGAATCTCAATTAAATCTGAAAACCTTTATGGTTATTTTGCTGACAGTTTATGAAGAGAAATAAAAGAAGAATTTGTGAAATATGTTACTTGTGAATAATCAACTTGTCCCTACTTATAATAATTGATGCTTTAAGGAATCTAGTGGATTACATAATTTGGTAAATTGTAGAAAACAATAAATCTGTGTTTTATGTGATATAGGGATGGGTTACATACATCTGTGGCTAAGAGGACTAATGCAGTCATCTGATGTATAAATAGGGGGATTTCAAAGAGGAGTAAAGAAGTGGCATTATGTTTGTATGCAACATTGGTGAGACCATCACCGGAGAGTACATTCACTACAGGTGTCCACACATGAAGAAAGATGAAATAAAGAAACAGTTCAGAAAATAATTAAAAGAATTATTTGAGGTCAGATCAGCCTGTCTTACGCTGATAAATTCAGTCTATTTATATATTAAAAATAATGTTAAGTAGTGACTAGATTATGGTCTGTAAGTACCTACAGGAAGAAAGGATTTCTGATGGTAGGGGGCTATGTAAACAAGCAAAGGCATAAATGTGATTCAATACTGGGGTCTTTCAGCAAAGATTAGATGTATTTATAAAACACAAGAAGTTATAGACTGTGTGGCCAGGTCCCTGGTGGCTGTGCAGCCTAGTGACTAGGGCGCTGAGTAAGCAAGAGGAAAAGGGAGGTGCTATCTCCCCATGTTCCTGTCCCAGGAACTTCAAACCACTCTCTAACCAAGTCCTTAAGTTTAGGGCATGGCCCCAAGAGTCCAGATTTCCCTTAGTTGGGGATTCTCATCGGTTCTCCCCTTTTCCCAGACGGGAGGGAGTAGGGGCTTACTTACTCCTCTGGCTATTGAGCAGACAGACTCTGGTTCATTCTCTTAGACTGCTGAACCAAGCTCTTGCCTCCTCGTTAGTCAACCCCAAACTGCCCATTAAAACCTGTCAATTGGGACTATATTTGGCCTACCCCAAAGCAGACCTGCAAAAGTTGGCAGTTTGCTTTTCCTTCAACAACTTCCACACCTACAGAGCTGGAGATGTTAATCAAGTGGTAGATCGCATGCCTTAATGGTCAGATGTCCATCAACAGGATGGTATGGAATCACTGATGCCTATCTGAGCTTGTAAATAGGGTTGCCAGGTGTCCGGTATTCTACTGGACAGTCCGGTATTTGCGCTCTTTGTACAATGTCCGGTATTCTCTGATTTTTCCAGCTGCACACTGGACAGAAGCCTAACGTGGGTGGGGAGAGTGGTTGGAAGGCAGGGCCACGATCGGCACTAGGAGCCTGTGATTGCGCAGAAGTCTGTCGGGGCGCGGGGTGTGGGTGGGAGTCCCAGCCACTTCCCCCGCCCCCGCCAGGCTTCTGAAGCGCCCAGAGCGCTACCAGGTGGGGAGTCCCAGCTGGGAGGCAGGGCTGCCATCGCCGCTCTGGGCACTTCAGAAGCACCCAGAGGGGCTTAATGTGTAAAGCTTTTACAAGTAGGGTTGCCAGATGGTCTCCCAAAAAATATTTTTTGGTTGAGCAAAAAATAATAATAATAAAAAAAGGAATGTGGGATAAGCGATGATCGCAACCCCGCCTCCCAGCTGGGACACTCAGCCTGGGACGTGGGGCCACGATAGGTGCTGGAACCTGTGATTGCGCAGAAGCCTGGCGGGGGTGGGGGAGTGGCTGGGAGTCCGCCTCTGCCAGGCTTCTGTGCAATCACAGGCTCCCAGCGCCAATCGTGGCCCCGCTTCCCAGGCTGTGTGTCCCAGCTGGGAGGCGGGGTTGGGATCATCACTTATCCCGCGTTCCTTTTATTTTTATTGTTATTTTTTTATTTTTTGCTCAACCAAAAAATATTTTTTGGAGACCATCTGGCAACCCTACTTGTAAAAGCTTGACACATTAAGCAGAAGTTCAGGGGTGAAGTGATCATTCTTGAGAAAAAGGATACGTTGGGTATGGGTACCTACCATTAGGAACACATTGTTTAAGCCCAGTCTTTTTTTCTTTGGGACACTGAGGTCTTGATCCATCCTGACACACTGTACCAGGAGTGAAGAAGAACCAGCATAGTTGCAACAGCATTATAAACCATGCAGCTTTGATGACAATCTCCAATAAAATCCTAACTCCAGAGTGTTGACTTAAGAAAAAAAGTAGGGGAAGATGCTCCCGCATTAGAGAATCAGATGGCCACTGCATCCACCGAAGTATAGCAGAAAAGCTGTTCTTGGAACATCAGTACCCTAAAATGGTGCCATGTGCTTAATAATGGACACGGGTTTCTAGAATGTTTCCAAAGCCCAGGAGGTCAGCCCGTTGGCAACTGGGAGTATGTCCCATATGTCTAAATGTGAAGAGGCAAGGCACTCAAAGTACTACACTTGCTCTCAGGCACTCCCATCCTGACCTCTATGAATATATCAAAAGTTATAGTCAGAGTTAGACACGTGAAAATCTGAGTTTGTGTGCCAAAAAGCACCGTTTGCCTCAGAAAATAAGAGGATGTGAAAGACCCATAACTGTACATAGTGTGCTTAGAAAATGTCCACCAAAGCTGTTTGGTTTGATATTTTCTTCACCAATTTCCAAATTAGCTTCCTTTCCTCCCCCCCACCTTGGGATTCTGCATCTCCAATTTTAAAGTTTAAATAGATCTAGACTTTCCCTGAGGACTTATGTGCAAACTAATATTAAGATTAAAATCTTTTATGTTTGTTCTGTAGCTTGAAACAGAAAACTAGTGCATAGTCTGTTTTATCCCACTGGCTCTCTGAGGTTCAGGTATTAACATAAATACAGCCCATTAACACTTGTTCCTCTCTGTCAGGACATAAATTAAGTCTGCAGGTGTTCCATGAAGCTTTACCCTTGGTACTAATTAAGCCTTGATAATTAGGTTTGTTAAATTCAGGCCTTTAAGCTTATATTCCCTCTTTGGGTTGCCAAAATGGAGATTTGCAACATACAAAGCCTATTTCTGCAGACTTTTTTTTCCTTTTTAAATAAAACAGCAATCATAAACTCTTTGCTATTTAGATGGCTTAGAGTTCAAAACCTTTAAAAAAAGAATTTTTATGTTAGTTTGTATTTACATCTGATCAGTTTCTTTTTTTGGCAGAGCATGATCAATGTAGTAGAAAGTTTCCAGCTTTTGTCACCCATATGTTAAGAACCCAGATGCTTGTGCTAGATCAATTATTGTAATTTTAAATGAAACATTAGTCAGAAATGTGTGGGTTGATATCCTAAAAATGTTATTACAAATGATGTGCTTAAGCTACAGAAGCTTAATTTAACAAACATTCTCTGAATGCTGTAGTGCAGGAAAACTTTATTTTTGGCCTAGTGTGGGGAGAGGAAAATACTTGATTTTTGTTTAAATGAAGATGGTTTTATTAATGTTGTTTTCAAGATGTTATGGTCACATGGTTTCAGAGCTAAAGTAATAATAAAAATAATAGCAATAAAACAAATCTAATTGGAAGGAATTCACTTGGGAATAGGGTTATTTGTAACACATACACAGAACATTACAGAGTCTGATCAAAATGGATTTCCTTGCCATTTAATCTTTTGCTTCTCAATAAATATATTACCCATCAGATCAAATGTTTGATAAGTGTCATTTTTCATCCAGAACACGTGAAACCATTGAAACAACTCTATTAGAGGTACTTTCAACATTATTCATGGCAATCATGCTAACTTAATGCTAATAGCCTTTCAATTTTTTTTAATTCATGGCATATTAAGTAAAATCACATTTTTAATCAAAAGCAATTAAAAAACGAAGGAAATGAATGAATAAATAAATGCCACCGGGGAGTTTCAGCCACATTATGGTCTCATTCTTCATTTTATTTAGTGTTTTATTGACCAGAAAGCCACAATTAATCATTTTGGTCAAGAGCCATATTTTTGGTAAGCAAAAGTATTTTGTTCAGCTGCAAAACAAAGTCATAACAGATTTGATTGAGCATTCATAAAAAGGTTTGTTGGTTGGTTAGTTGGTTGGTTTAGCCTGATTTTGACTTCCTATAAGGCACAGTGTTAAGATTGTGAAATTCTAACCTTTTTTTAAACTTTCCCAGAAGACAAATTTAATTTACGGCTCTGCTGGGAAAAGGTGTGATTCTGGGATTTAATAAAAAGGGAGAGACGGAAAAAAAGGTGAAAGAACTGCTTTGAGTTATGTCATATGCCATCCACAGACTTCATCCTTGGAAGGGTAGTGCCAGGAAAACAAAAAATCCCACAACACTAACCTATCTGCTCGCCACTTGTTCAATAGGAGAAAAACGAAGTGTATGGTGGTGTCCATTAAAAAGTCCATATCTACATTATGGGGACTATCTCAGCACAGGAAGTATTCCAGCATATCCCCATAGCGTAGATGTCACCTACAACAATGGAAGAGATTTGAAGCCAAACTCTGAGCAACAGTGGTTGTGGCGATGAAAGCATTCTTCAGTTGACCTCACTGTGTCTACCTCAGGGTTTAGGTTGGCATACTTAGGCCACTCGAGGGTCTTTATTTTGCACAGTCCAAAGACCTGTAGCTATGTAGACCTCAATTTAAATATAGACCAAGCCCAATTATTAGTTGAAGGTTAAAATTAATTTCACTGTGTTATTTGCAGCATGTTGGTACTTATAATGATTGTTATTTATTATCATTTACCGTGGTGCCTAAAAGCCCAGTCCTGGGCCAAGACTCCCATTTTGCTAGGTACAGGACAGAACAAATGAAAAATGTAGCATTCAGTGCATTCCATTATGCAACACTGCCCTAAATAATGGAGTAATTGCCAGGTTTTGAACGGTGATGCTTGTGAGAGAATTCATGATTGTAAACTACTACAGGAGAAAGTATATTTAATAGGTTCTATCTCTTTGCTAGTACAATTAAGTCATTTAGTACATAATGTATAAGAGGGTTTCTTGAACACCTTGGTGTTTTGACTTTTTAGAACGAGGCAACACTGAGACTTGGGATAGCAGAGGTGATGCCTGCAGTGTTTGATAGCCGTTACTTGCACAATGATACATAGTTCTCTGCTTTGGAAGGAAAGCAAACCTTTTGGTTTGGAGATGAAGTTATTTCAGTGTCTGAGTCTGGCTACCTAATAACAGTTATCAATCTGAATCCTATGAGAAGAATAGGAAATACTATTTCTTTCATGATTTTGGCAGTTTGGCTTCAAATCCATTCATGTTTGGAGCATGTTTGTGAATTCCAGAGGACTTGTTTATTGTTGTCAAGTCGATGTTCTTCGTTTACAGAAAAAACAAATGCTTTAACACATAGGTCCTGATCCTGCATTACAACCTACTAGCACCCACGTGTAGTCCCACAAACACCCTCTCTTCCTACCCCCCACACAGAAGGGGCACTAAACCATTAAGAACCTTCTGTACAATAACTGGGATTACAGAATGTATTGCAGGAAGTGTTATTAACTAAGCAAAGAGTCATTGCTGATTAATTACCACAAGGACAAAGGGACGGGGACTTTTTCTTTACAATGAAGTCTCAGATCATACACCCCACTGCTCTAAGTGGTAAGAGGAGAGGCTGCAAGGGCTAAAAGGTGGATGGGAAGCCAGGGGTTAAGGCATTTCAAAATGTCAGGCAGCTTGTTATTTTGCAGTACATCATTTTATCCCTGGAGACTTCTGCTGAGGCCTAGGCCAAAGCTATACAGAGAGCAGGAAATTTGACACAAGCTTCCAAATTTTCTCTGTAGCTCTCTTGGGCTGCAACCCACATGCCATGGTTAAACCATCAGGCTTTGCTCCACTGAGATTTTAGGACAAAGCAACTCAGTATTTCCTTCTTATTAAAATGTCTGGTCTATTTCTTAGCAGATATATTTTTTCTCACCCACTATCTTCACAGAATAAAAATAGATTTTTTTCCGATTGATAATATGCCTTGATTTGCATGCATTTTGTTTTTTCCATTTGATTTTTAACTTCCCGGCTACAGCACTATTGGAATTACTGAAACATAAAGGCACTTTCTGATATGATCTGATTGTAGATAATTTTAGTATTCGGAATATGTCAATTGATTAACTTGTGTTTGTCACCTATGGCCAAAGACAAGTTTAATTAAGACTGAAATGGAAATTCTGAACAGTAATTGAGGCTTTCCTTTTAAGAAATGAACACATAAATTGTTTTATTTAAATGTGTCTATGAGAGACTTTACATATATCCATTTTCCTCACTATCACAGTACCTTACTCTGTGAGTAATTCCATCGGATTCACTGTGTTTACTTGCAAATGAAGTAAAGGGCATGAGTACAAGATTGGATTCTGACCCAGGGGGATTATATTGAATCAAATCAGAATCATGAAGTTTTTGTATTGTGTGTCAATCTATAAAAAAACTTTTTGAAATTTTTGTTGTCAGGTTACATCAGGATCTTTTCTACTTTTCATCTCTACAACTAAGCAAGTGAAAATTAATATGACAAAATTGCAGGTTGTGGAAAGTGAAATTGTTGCAAAGTATAATCATTCAGGGCTATGTTACTGGGCTAGAACTTGAGCCCATATTCCATAAAGTTGCCTTCGCCGGGCACCTGATGATTCTCGTGATATAGGGGAATTTGCAGAATCCCTGGCCAGTTTTAGGTCATCTATCAACATGTTTCTCTGCCAACCTACCTTCATGGCAGGATTAGGAAAATACTAAAAAATCCATTAAAAGTAGGTACGTGTTAAAGCAGATTTAATACTGCTCTAACTTGCTTAGGAGCCAAGCCAGCCCCTGTTGGCAGAATTTAGGTGAAGACAGAAAGATGCGAGATAACCACATATTTCTCCTGACTTCCCAGCTTACCATTGTGCACAAAGCATAGCTTAGCAATTTCAGAGGGTCTAGCCTAGAGTGGAATCTTAAGTCATCCTCATCGAAGCTCCTTCCACAATTGTGTTAAGCTATGTGTCTAATACCGTTCTTGTGGTTCTTTCTTTCTCTCGTCTTCCCAAGGAAGATTTGCTTGTAGAGGATAACGCTTCTCTCTCTCTCCCTCTCCCTCTCTCTCTCTCTATATATAAATGCAACTGGCTGATGATGAAACCAGGAGATCCCTTCCAGTCCTTTGTTTTTCTGTGTTCATGCTAGCAAAGACAATGTTGTAAAAATATGCATGACACTTAGAGTGGAACATGATGAGATGTATCATGGTCCTGTAGGAATTAATGTCACAGTGGGGTCTGTAGTGTTTATATTTGTGGATACGTTTTTGCTGACCAAGAAGCTCCGCCTTGGCAAGAGTTAATGCAGTTGTCCATTTAAACTGGGAATTTTCTGTAACTACCCAACTACCTAAATTGCAGCTACTACAATTAAACATTTTTATGTCTGCCCGACAAGATAACTTGTACCCAAGAGTTTTGAAAGAATTAGCCACTGAGCTCACTGAGCCAATCAAGTTGACATGTAACAAATCTTGGAATACTGGAAAAGTTATAGAGGACTGGAAAAAAAAGTTAAGCCAATATTTACAAAGGGAAAACAACGTGACCTGGCTAACAATAGGTTGGCTAGTTGGATATTAATTCTGGGGGAAAATCATGGAAAGGTATTACTTAATCATTAAAGGATGACACAATAATTAATGGCAAGCAATGTGTTTTTTATGAAAAAGTTCTTGTCAAACATATCTTTTTCAGTGAGATTACAAGTTGAGTTGACAAAGGTTGCATAATTAACATAATGCAATCTTCTGTAAGGCATGTGAACTAGTGTCACACAAAATTCCAGTTAAAAATAGAATTTTACCAAGATCATTTGGCATATATAAAATGGATTGAAAATGAGCTAGCTCAGATCTCAAAGTATCTGTAAATGGGACATCTAATGGAGGACTTTCTTGTTGGGGCACACAAAAAATCTGTTCGTAGCCTAATGTTATTCCATATAAATGATCTGGAAGATGTTTTTAAATAAATCCTGGTCAAGTTTGCCAATGAGACAGAAGTGGGAGAGTGATAAATAATAAGTATTACATTATCTGGATTGCCTGGTGAACTGGCTTTCTTGCACATTTGTTTTAAATGCAAGGTCATACATGTAAGAAGCAAAGAATGAAAGTCACTCATCTAAGATAGGAGATTGTATTTTGGAGAGCTGAAATTGACTTAGGTGTTATGGTGGATAATGAACTGAACATGAGCTCAAAGTGTGGTGCAGTGTCAAGTGTTGTCCTTTGATGTGGAAGTAGGGAAATATCAAGGAGAACTGTAAGGAGGTGTTAATGTACACAGCATTAGTAAGGTCCATTTTAGGTGCCTGCTGCTCTAAAAGGATGTTGACAAACTAAAGCATCCAGAAAAGAGCTACAAAAACTATTTGAGGCCTTATAGTGAGAGATGAACAACCTTAATCTATATATTATAAGAAAGAGAATGATGTGATTATGGTTTATTAGTACCTGCGTGATGAGAAGATTTCCAATAGTAGAAGGATTTTTAATCTGCCAGACAGAGGCACAATAAGAACCAATGACTGGAAGCTAAAGGAAAAAAATTCAGACTACAAACAAGGCACATTTTTTTAGCATAATCTGGTGGATTCTTCAACACTTGAAATCTTTAAATCAAGAATAGATGTTTTCTAAAAAAAGTATGCTGTAGCTCAGCTAAAAGTTATGATGTTGATTCTGGACTCTCTTGGCTAAATTACATTTTGCAAAAGGTTCAAGTGGATAATCATGATTGTCCCTTCTAGTCTTAAAATCTTTGGCTATTGATCAAGTCTGCCCATGGAAATATCATTTGCCCACATAATCCCAGGTCTTTTGAGTTTGCACAAATTTTGATGAACGAGGCTGGACTGGCTTCTTTGAAAATATGTTTATAGGATTTTCTTTCTACTTAACAGTTCCAGTAAGAAATGTATCTTCTTTTTAGAAATATTTTTCCAACTAAGGTAAACTGTCTGCTTACCCCCATATGAATATTTGTCATTCTTTTTAGGATCTGTTGAGGTACATAAAATTGTACAGTTTAACTTACAAAAGCAGCCACTTATAATTCTTGTTCATCTTTTACACAAATACATGTGATTGCATTAGATATGCAGCACAACCTCTTATACAGTTAGTGAATGGAGATGAAGCACTTCTGTTTACCTGTGAAATTGCCTATTAAAATTACAATAAACACCATAAAAATGACTTTATGTCTCTCCTCTGAGAAGAAGTTTCAATTTACTGGTTCATGAGAAAATATCTTGCAAGTAATTGTAAATATTTTAAGTAGATTTACTCTGATATTGCTTGATGTGTCAAATTCACCAAAAAAATGATGTAGTAGTAAAATGTTAAAGAGAGACAATCAACTTGAAATCCATTCAATTATTAAAAAACAGGGAAAATCATTTCATCTTCTATACTCATCCAGAGTCCCCTGCCAATTATTGTGATTTCCTATTTTGGAATGTTTTTTTCTCACCCTTCTTGCTCTATGTTGGCTTCCTTCCATCTGTGAGGGATGGTGAGAGTTGCAGCTTATGATGTAGATGCTTTGCAAAGTCTCATGTGACTAAATAGTCCAGTCTGAGATGTGCATGATCTTTAGAAGTCATTGCAAATGCGTGTATCTTGACTGGAAGCTGCTTGCTTCGTATGGATTCTCTTGTCTTCAAGTTGTAGGAGCCAGCTTCTGTCATGGACTTTGATACCATTATGGAGATGGTGATACCACTTATGATGATGATTTGCCAAGATTTCCCACTGATCAGCATAAATTCCAAATTCTTTCATATCTCGCTGGCATTGTTCCTATTTCCCGTGGTAGCTCCCCATATATCATGTCTTTGGGTATGTGTCCATCTTCCAACCTACTCAGATGACTCAGCCAGCAAAGTCATCTTTGCTTGAGCAAGGCTGTCACATTTGGTTAATTTGCCCTTTGAAGAACCTCTGCATTGGGGCCATTATCTTGCAATTTTGTATTGAGTATGCTACATAAACAATGTAGGTAGAAAAGTCTCAGAGCTGTGTTAGTCTGTAACTTTAAAAACGAATAGTCATGTAGCACTTTAGAGGCTAACAAAAATATGAATTCGTAATTCATGAGATTTGTGGGCAAAACCCACTTCATCAGTTGACTGCTGTTTAACCTTTTCTTCTGATGAGTATAAGTTGTCCATGTTCCTCTACCATGCATGAGAGCACTGAGGATGCAAGCTTGGTACACTAGCCTTTTGGTCCTGATGGTAAACTTTGAGTTCTTCCATGCTCTTTTACTGAATCTACTAAAGGTGGTGGCAGCCTTTTCAATGCAAAAATTTTCATTCTTCATCCATTAAGAGGCTTGTGGTCACTGTAGAACCTAAACAAATGAACTTTTAAACTATTTCTAGCTGGTTTACATTAAGTTATTGGAAGGATTTTGTGGAATTCCCTGTCCTGCTACAACTGTTTTCCTGATGCCAATGGTGAGAGCAAATGCCTGATAGGCACTTGAAAGGGGGTCTGTAGGTTGTTGTAGTCACTCTTCATTGTGGAGTAGCATCATCAGCCAATAGATTCCCTGATTAGCACCTTTTTGACTTTGGTCTTTGTTTTAAATTGGGATAGAGTTTCCCATTTGAACTTGTGTGGAGATATACTCCATCTTTCATGCATAGTTCAAGAGTACCAAGAAGCTTAACAATTGTTCTCATGTTGCTGTGGAATGAACTTGTAAATCTTTTCAGGATTGGTGGGCATTCTCTTTTCTAGTATTGCAAAGACCTGCTCTGCTGACTATGTCAAAAGTTTTCTGTTAGGTCCACAGAGGCAAGGAACATTAGTCAGTTTTGCCCTCTGTACTTTTCTGGAGTTGACACACACAAAAAATCATGCTTACAGCTGATCTTCCAACCCTGAATCCACACAGTGATTGAGGATAGACATGATTGGCCAGCTACTGTAGGCACACTAAAATGACTTTTGTGAAAGGGGTAGAAGATACCCCTGTAGTTGTTTCAGTCACCCGTTTCACCTTTATTTTTATACAGTTACTGAATGGAAATGAAGCACTTCTGTTAACCTGTGAAATTTTTCTAGAATTTAAGTAGCAACTCATGAAAAGATGGTATTAAGCTAGCTTTCAAGCCCTTGAAGTTTTACCCTGGGGTGCCATCTTTTCCAGGAGTCTTGCATCTTGCTAGCAAATCAGTGGCCTTGCTTAGCTCTTCTACATTAGGATCCACATGTAGCTCTGGCATGACCTGTAAAGTTGGTTTAAGCAACCACTGTAAGGCTACGTCTATACTGCACCTCTCATATGCAAAAGCCTATGCAAATGAAGCATGGATTAGCATATTGTCACACTTCATTTGCATAATTAATTAGGGGCCATTTTTGCACAAGAGGCTTTTGCGCAAAAAGGAGCTGTGTAGCTGGCTCCTTTTTGTGCAAAAACCCCGTGTTGCGCAAGAGCCACTCTTCCTCATTTTTTCAGGAAGAACAGCTCTTGTGCAAGAGGGGGTTTGCGCAAAAAGGAGCCATCTACACAGCTCCTTTTTGCGCAAAAGCGGCTGCTAATTAATTATGCAATTCCATGCCACACTTCATTTGCATAACCTTTTCCTGAAGAAGGTTACAGTGTAGCCGTAGCCTATGAAAGCAGAAAGATGGTATCATGAGCTCAACCCGCTGCTTCAGATGAATCGAGTATTAAAAATCCAGTTCCAAAATAAATACTAGGAGCTGGGGGTGTGGAGAGAAGGAAGGGGAAAAAAAGGGGGAAGGGGAAGTCAACTAAAGTAGTAATCTCCAACCTTTTTAAGCATGAGATTGAATTTAAGTGTAATCCAGGATCTGCCTCAAACCCTAACACACTTGCCCTACCTTTCCTTCCCATCCCTTCTCCAAGACCCCACCCCTGCTCACTCCATACTCCCTCCCCCATCCTCACTCACTTTTATTGGGCTGGGGGCAGGGATTTGGGGTGCAGAAGGGTTCAGGACTGGGGCCTGGGTTTGGAATTTGGACTCCAGTGGGGCACCACGTACCACAGGTGGCTTCTAGGTGGTGGTGTAGGGGGCTAAGCCAGGCTCACCCCCTACCCAAGCCCTGCACCTGTCAGCCGACGGTCAGGGCAGTGTGTGTGTGTGTGTCTCCTAAGTCTTTGACTGCTAAGACACGAAGTCTCATCGCAGCAGGCAGCCCAGAAGGCTGAAAGGAGCCCCGAGAGTTTAACGTCCGTGACTTTACTGCTAGGACCGAGGTCCCGTTGCAGAGGGTAGCCAAACAGGCTAACAGACGCCTTAGTGTGTAGGAAGAGCTTATTACACCTTAGATTTTAGCTGCTAGAACACAAAGTTCCTTCGCAGCGGGCAGCCTGGGAAAGGCTGGAAAGGTGCCCCAACGGATCTTGTCACCTGGGAGTGACACAGATCCAAACGCCCAAGCTCTCTCTATGTCTGTCCCTTTATGACCGGCTGAAGTTCTTTTAAATTGTGCTTGGTTCTATTACAGCAACTGAAGGAGTCAGGTTAAAACTTAAACAGTTACAGGTTTATTAAAGGAACTTACAAATCATATGGTTACAATGGCTATTGCTCTATTTCTTAAATGCTAGCAAAATATATATATAGATCTTAAAAAGTGGTTACAGGAAAAAAGTAAAGATAGAAAATAGAAATAATGGTACCAAATGACAGCTTAATCTTTAAAGAGCTCTAACACTATGTGTATATATACTTAAACAAAGGACCACATCCAGGTACAATTTTTACCCCCTTCTGTGCCTCTCAACTCCAGCGTGTCAGGCCAGGGCCGGTCTCTCAATTCCTCGGAAAGACGAATACGAGGTGGGCGTCCCCTCTGGAACCTCAGGAGGTCAAACACCAAACCCGACCAGCAGATAGGTGGTAGATTGACACACAAAGTCAGTGTGCTGCTGGACTCATCTTTATACCCCTGGGGGCCCGTATTCTCTTTCTTATCTTAAGAAGCCAAATTTTACTGGTCCGTTTTGTGGCGCCAGTTCTTACAAGCAAGTTTCAAGTTGCATGTCCCAAAAGCAGCCAGCAAACTATCTCCATCCCTGCCCCTCTCTGCTCTGTGGAGATGGGGTATAGGATGGAGGGAGGGGCACCCTGACATCAGCACCCCCTTCCACTTCTTCCCATGCCCTGTACAGCAATTAGAAGGCACCTCCAAAGTAGACGGCCGGAGCAGCACAGCAGTGCTAAGAGGGGCAGATGAAGTGCTGGCACTTGATAGCCTCCCAGCCAAACCTGTCAGGATCACCTGTCAACCGTTCCAAGATCTACCAGTAGATCCTGATCTACCGGTTGGTGACCACTGAACTACATAAAGCTGATAGCAAAGGTTCAAATTGTTCTTAAGTATTCATTGTTTGGTTTTTTAAAGTCATTAGAATGTGGAAGGTAGTGTGTTAGCCTGGTAATGTTTTTATTCATACCTTTGTGATGAGTCCCAAACCTGTAAATGAAGTTGTGTTATAAGGCTTTCCTGTGTATTTCGCTTGTTGAATTGGCTTGAAACAACATGGTGACTTTGAGATCCATTAATGAGTGCCTGGGCAGGGTTAAAGTGTTCTCCAACAGGTTTCTATGTGTTGCCTTTTTGGATATCTGATTTGTGTCCATTAATTCTTTCCTGAGAAGACTGTCCAGTTTGGCCAATATACAAGACAGAGGGGCCTTGCTGACATTGATGGTATAGATCACTTTAGTTGATGTACAGTTAATTGAGCCTTTGATTTAGTGGTACATTTCACTTATAAGAAAAACCCAAAGAGTCTTACAGACTCTAGGCCAAATTCTGTGTTCTCAAGGCAGGATCAGAGTGAGCCATAGACAAGGTTGGAAGAATCAGGTGTAGCTTTCAGCCACCTTTGCACTCTCCTAATCACGAGGCCAGATAGGAACTGAACCAGTTCACTACATGGTCAGAGCATCCTCATTGTTGCTTTGGTTTATATCTGGCTGCCCTCAGCCACCAGGGTCATTCAATTAGCCAAAGATTAGACAGAGATAGTGGTTCCTCAACAAAGCTTCTTATCCTGAGACTGGGTGGTTGCTATGTAGGAGCCATTTTGTTGTCCCAATACAACATGAGGATTTTCCAGGTTAAAAGAAGAAACTAAAGGGGTGCGTCTATACTGAGGAGTTATTTCAAAATAACAAGGCAAGCATCCACACTACCTAGCCTGTTATTTTGAAATAATGGTCTTGTCATTTCGAAGTAATAACTCCTGCTTGTGAAGAGGAATAAGCTTATTTCAAAATAGTTATTTTGGGAGTTATTAATTTGAAAGAACCTGGTGGTGTAGACATGGCCAAATACTCCATTTAGCTGTCTTTCTAGTTGTTTTGTGTACAATAGAGATGAGTCAGAATCAGACCATGTGCTTCTGCTATACACAACATACAGTTACCTTCCACTGAAATAACCATTTAATCTCTCAAAGATTCAGATTAATATTTTCTTTGAACCAATGCTGACTGTGTACCTGGCAGTCTAATGCAAGTCAATGACCATAGCTTCCCCATTTAGTGCCTGTTTTAACATTGTTATATATGGACAGGGATGAGAAAAGGGCATATACTAGCACTAAACACTGCATAGATAAAATTCAGATCCTGTTGCATACAGCAACTTCCCTGAATTGGTGCTCACTGTTCAGCTGTTAAGATTGTTATTAAACTTTATGGACCATAAACCTCGTGGAAACAAGGAAAGTGAACAACCATGCTATTGCAATAGTGTCAAAACAGAAGACATATTTCATCATCTGAAAACACTATAGCCTGAGTAGGCTAAGAAACTCAATACTTATTAGCTGTCTCAAGCTACAGAGTTTATTTTATTGCTGGATTAAATGCAATGTTGCTAATACACAGCGCTCTGCAATTATGTTCCTTTTAGTTTAAAGTTCAACTTCATAAATCTAACTATAGAGTTCGGCTTTTTGAAATTGAGCAGATTTTTTTATTTAAATATTTGTCAGACATCCATCATCTCTTAATATTTGCTGTCATGGGAGTCTACTTAATTCCAAAGTAAATCCATCCTGATTAACACTACCTCCAGAGTCTCCCTCAATGCAAAAACAGACCCCTGATTAGGGTAGACAAACAAGAAGGGGAAGGGTGAAAACATGTTTGACACATTGTTTCAGAGGTGGAATTGGAGGAAAGTTGAAATGCTAAGTACTGTGTATCTTAAGAGGAGTACACGTGTTTACTTTCAGATGCATATATATTCTGAAAGGAATTGGGGGTGGGGAGTGTTAGACGATGACCTGCCTCCTCTATGTATATAGCTGCCTTTCAGTATCCCAGCGCAAATTGAAGTTGACTGTCCCATTTTAGCAGTTTAAAAATCATCTTTCTCACATGTTCAGTAGACTTTTAATAACACTTTAAATATCTGTCACCTGGTACTCTAAAGGAAATATATTACTGTACAGCTCATATGCATGATAATTTTTCACCAGCACTTTATTGTAGACACTCTCTCTCTCTCTCTCTCTCACTCTTCCATGTCTCATTCAGTAGGATATTCTGAAGTACATGCAGATACAGTTTCAATATTGGTATTGGTTTTGCTGCCTTAACAAATAATGGAAAATGCTATTGTGTTCATTTTATTAAAACAGGAATTACCATAGAAAAGCTATCTGAAAAGAATGCTACAGTAGCAAAGTAAAGCATATAGACATAAAATCCAAAGCTAAGGTTGCAGGTACAACCTTAACTGTGCCCCTGTGTGCCTAACCACTTTTACATTATTTAATGTCATGATCTGTAATTAGCTTTTTAGATCACTGTAGTTTTACTGCGGAGTAGTAGATTCGAGGCTCCTCTGAAAATCAGGCTTCTTATTTAAGGATGTAAAAATAGATTTTAGTACCTTCTGTTAGTAGTCCAATCTTATATAATTTTGGCCAAATTTTGAAAGAATTGAAATTTAGTAGTTCTTCTCTCCCTTTTGCATATTAAAGGTCAGTGTCTAATAGTGTGACAGTTTATCTAGGAACCTTATGTTCTCTTTCTTACCATTTACTAATGAGTATATCATCATAACTGTTTATTGCAGTTGTCCATATTAAAGCAATATCATTTAGGCTGTTGTTTTCGTTTGGGTAAATATGACAGGTGTTCATACAATTTCAATATCTAAGGTGACTTCATACTGCAGAATTGGAGCCATTGTTACAAAGGAATTGACTTCTTCCCCTTGTTACGTATGTAGCAAATAATATTTTAATACTTTTATAACATTGAACCAGTTGACCATAAAATCTGGTTATCTTATTAGTGTAAATTATGGTAAAGAGAATAGGTTACAAACCTGCAATTTTAAACATTAAATGTTTGCATGTGACTGAGAGATTTGACTTAATCATTTCTCTATAGGACAATTACATACTGACCTACTGTTGCTGATGTTTATTTTGATTGGTTTGACATCGTATCTTAAAATGATACTAGTAGTGAATCCTACTGAGAAGAATGGTTGTAAATGTTGCAAGGGGATATGGATTGCAACTGCTTTAAACACTAAGGAGAGGGGATCACCACGTAGGAGTGTAAAGGGTTTGTTTATTCAATTAAAACTGGGAAGGGAGGGGAATCTCACTCATACACTCAATCACACTTACAGTGCCAGGCAGGATGATAAGGCGAGCAGAAGGCAGTTCATATTGTTTGATCTTCCCAAGTTGACTCTTAAGCTGGCCCGCTGGCCAGGCGATCCGAGCAGAGGGCGTTCTGGGAGGCTCCACTTGATGGTCAACCCACTGTGTCTCTGTCCCTCTCTCCTTTTAGGATCAGCCACATGCAGCGTCTGAGTATCTGGGCCTCTTGGGGCCCTGTGCACTCCCTGCTAGGGGCCGTGTGCATTGTTGTTTACTCCTGCTTTTTACCTCAGACATTCTTCTGCTCTCACTCAGGGAAGGGGTAGGGGGTTAACAGACAACACTCCAAAAGTTTAGGGAACCAAATATCATCATTAACAGGTGAGAAAGAACAACCACCATTTTAACTCTCCCCTTGCTCCTCCTTTGCCGCCAACAATAAATACCAAGGGGCAAATATATGTTTAAACTGTTTTCAGCTACAAATGTCCTCAGAGAAAAGTGGGCAGGGAACTAGGTCAATTTCATTTAAAATCTACAAATGTTCAGGCCAAATTTTCTCTTTCCTGGAAGATGAGTCCTATTTTTCACCTAAGCTTCTGTATCACGTAACTTTGTTGTTGCTTAAGAAATGGTATCACACATTTTACTTTATAGGTACTTTGCTAACACAGTGCAAAATGAATTACAATATGTTTGGACGGTATATAATTCCCAAAATATGAACTCATTTTTAATGTACCGTCTGTTGCTTCACTATGTGACCAAGATAAGTAGTTGAGAAAAAGACCTGATGAGAAGGAAAAATGGATTTTGATTTCCCCTTTCATCATACACATAAAACAACATAAACTCAATCAATGCACTGAGATTAAAGTTAATACACAATACTGGCTGGTTCTGATTTTTCCCCACCTATTATTTCAAGTCACTATAATGAAAAAGTCATTCCAAGGCAATGTTACTTCTCCTGGATACATAGGCTAAGCGTTATCATTGTGTTCACAGTCTGTTAGGTTCATCATATAGTAGACTGAGAGGCTGATAACTGTTCCATCTCGATAAAGGGGAGCTAGAAGGAAAACACAAAATGTGCTCTTGTGCCTGGAAAAATTCAGAATCAACCTGTAAACAAACAAGTGCCCATTCTAGGAAGTTTTAGCCTTATAAAAGAATCTGGGCACCACATTTCAAGGGCGGGGGGCTGGACTCGATGACCTCTCGAGGTCCCTTCCAGTCCTATTATTCTATGAAGGAAGATGTGGAGAAATTGGAGAGGGTCCAGAGAAGAGCAACAAGAATGATTAAATGTCTAGAGAATATGACCTATGAAGGAAGGCTGAAAGAATTGGGTTTGTTTAGTTTAGGAAAGAGAAGATTGAGGGGAGACATGATAGCCTTTTCAGGTATCTAAAAGGGTGTCATAAGGAGGAGGGAGAAAACTTGTTCATCTTGGCCTCTGAGGATAGGACAAGAAGCAGTGGGCTTAAACTGCAGCAAGGGAGGTTTAGGTTGGACATTAGGAAAAAGTTCCTAACTGTTAGGGTAGTCAAACACTGGTATAAATTGCCCAGTGAGATTGTGGAATCCCCATTTCTGGAGATATTTAAGAGTAGGTTAGATAAATGTCTATCAAGGATGGTCTAGTCAGTATTTGGTCCTGCCATGAGGACAGGGGACTGGACTCGATGACATCTCGAGGTCCCTTCCAGTCCTACTATTCTATGATAAGAAATTACCATAGATAGCTGAGAAAATTAAGAGGGGCTTCTTTTCAGATAAAGTAGTGTTATGCTTTCAGGAGCTTGTTAGTTTAAAGATATGAGTGATATTTAGTCTGACTGGCAGACAGCTAATATACACAGAATGTTTAAAAAATCTCCAGAGGCAATCTTGACAATTGCAGGCCAGTTAGTCTAAGTTTAGCACTAGGCAAATTAGTTAAAAAACAGCATTATCAGACTCATATGTTGGGGAAATGCACATGACATTTGTAAAGGGAAATCAAGCTCACTAATCTATTAGAATTAATTGAAGGGATCAAAAACATGCACAAGGTAATCTAGTGAGTACAGTATACTTGGACATTCACAAAGTCTTTGATATGATCCCTCACCAAAGTTTCTTAGCAGATATATACATCTACCAGTAGAAATACCTATATTTCTTTGTTATGTGATTTCCACTCCAGTTCATATGATGAAGTGGGTTTTGCCCACAAAAGCTCATGATTGATTGATTGATTGGATAGTCTCTAAGGGTATGTCTACATTAGCCCCCTAGTTCGAACTAGGGAGGCTAATGTAAGCATTTGAAGTTGCAAATGAAGCCCTGGATTTAGATATCCTGGGCTTTATTTGCATGTTCCCGTCCGGTTGCCATTTTTAAATTCCACTAGTCCGAAGTAACTGCACGCGGCAGTGAAATGGCAATTTGAACTAAGTCCTTAGTTCGAATTAACTGTTACTCCTCATGGAATGTTACTCCATGGGGGCTAGTGTAGACATACCCTAAGGTGCTACAGGACCACTAATTGTTTTTAAAGTTACAGGCTAACATGCCACCCCTGTGAGATTTTTTGTCACATACTTTGTTCATCTAATATGTAAATAAACTTGATGGTTTTTATCAAGACCTGAAAAAAATTAAAAGTTTGAATAAAATTCTTTAGTGTATCAACCATTTATGTGTTTCATATTGTTCCCCAACTGCAAAGATTTTTATAAAAGGCACGCACTTTAAAGATGGTGTGGGTTCTTTAGGGTTTAATAATGAGTATTTTGACCATGAGAGAATATAGGAAAGCAATATATGAGAGAGAGCAAGAAAGTGGTTACCATGATTCTGTTCCCCCTTGAAGGGATGTCAGCAATAAATGCCTACAACATCTGTCTCTTGCAATTGGTGTAAATTCAGTTATGTAACAAAGCCTTTCCAACTGTAAAACTGTGATATCCCCCTTCGTGCAACCTAGTGGCATGTGTATTTGGTTAATATATTATCTCCATAATTCTTCACAGCTGTTTCTGGAAGCCACACATTGTGTTCCAGAATTCAAATGTGGTCATTTCTAAGTTAGCCTGACCTTGTTGATTAATCCTGTAACAACTGTCATTGTGCCTACTATGTCACGAGGTTCTCCAGTGTCCAAATAAACAGCCAATAGTCTCAGCAGCTGCAACTGTTCCACTTGTCAAAAGGCCTCATGTATTACTTCTCTGAGATCTTATTTGACAATATAATTTTAGAACTTACTATGATTTCAGACACACTTTAGTTGCTTAGTGCCATCTGTAAATGATGTCTATGCTATATCACAAGCAAAAGCAAGAACACTATGGAGAGTAGAAGCCTTCACTCTACCTCAGAGAAATTGAGACATGGTGGAGCTGCATAGTCTCGTTGCCTAGATATGCTGTCTTATCTCTCGTCATTGTATCATTTCAGAGCTCTGGGTATTCTACTGACACCTTCTTTTTTATACCTGACTTTATAGCTGTTGTTACCTCTACTTGTAGCTCCTCTTGTGGTAGGAATAGTGTGAGCTCTACTATATAACCACCTTATTGTCTAGGCTTGTTCTGAGCAGTTGGATAATGCAGCGGTTAACACACTCACAGCTGATTTATATGCTTTCAGATTCTGCTTCCACCAAGGGAGATGCACCCATAACAACAAAAGTTGGAAATTTTACAAAACAAACCAAAGCCTAGGGAAAACCAAGCCCAAATCGTCACAACAGTGTGGCAACATAAGACCACTATAGCCCTGCTTGAGTGAAATTGTGCCGATATACACATGCCTATTGTTTGAAAAAATGTCAATAGTTGTCATAGCCAATCATTTATGACCTATTTAAGGTTTATATAAGGTATTCAGTGCCCGGGAACGGCAGGGCACTGAAAGCGTCTTGTATTTAGAAAGCTTGGTTTCATCTAAATATGGTGGGGGGTGGCTGGGATAGGACATACGCTGAGGCCAACTTAAATTCTTATTTGAACTACCTACTATGAATAATTGGCTACCCATATAACGGGTGATAATTGTAGTAGTTATATGGTTACACACAGGGCAGCAGCCAGCTCCCTGGGAACTGACATGCGCTGAGAGTTCCAGGTACATACTGGCTCCCATCTGCCACCCCACTCCTGGGGAGTCTTCTGCCACCTCTCATTGCTGCCTCTTTTACAAAGCTAGCAGCATGGGGTGGCAGCTGGCTCCCTGGGAGCCAGACTGGGAATTGTGTGTAGCCGTTTGGGTAACCAATAAGCTCATGCTTATCAGTTACCCGTTTAAATGGTTATACTCTTAAATCCCTAGTATCTATAGTAATTCCTAGGCTGAAAATACTTACATTCCTTGATGGAGACCGGCGCACAGTACAACCAATTTAAGGGAGGAGTCCAATAATGAGCCCAGCATA
This sequence comes from Pelodiscus sinensis, assembly GCF_052426305.1. NCBI lineage: Eukaryota > Metazoa > Chordata > Testudines > Trionychidae > Pelodiscus > Pelodiscus sinensis. Next base: position 38,522,959 of record NC_143063.1, read on the forward strand.
CTGTAGGCAAACCTAAAGTTGCTCTACAGATTAGGCATACAGTGATCCTGTGGCTGTTAGACAAGGTGGGTGAGGTAATAATATGTCTGTTAGATTGCAACAAAGGGTTTCTGTTAGGTCAACTCTGAAAACTGCAACATTCCACATACTCTGAGCCATATAGTACTGCAGAATTCAGCTTTTAAATCCAGCCCTAGTGGAAACTTTTGGTCCTCCAAAGAAACTCACAGTTGAGCAAGAATGTGTAACAGAATAGCAATTCTAGTGTCTCTCTCACTAGAAAACAAATAGTCTCTTGTAGACTGCTTTGACTAGAAATCTTAGAGTCTGATGCACTTGCTTCAGTGCCTCTAGTAATATTTCACTTGTGTTGGTGGGTTAGGATGATGTTTGTTTCCCCAAAGCAATGTTTTGCCACTGTAACGCATTACACAGGGGAAGCACACATTGTGCTAGCAGTGTTCGCTGGCTTAACGGCATTCTGTCATATGGAACCATTCTCTTCAGGTTTATTTCTCTATATTTGGCTCAGCAGCAACCATTTCCCCAGTGCATGAAGGTTAGAAATTTGATTATTTCTGACCTGACAGGTATCCCTGGGAACTGAACCTCTGACAATGAAGCGCGCATACACACACACACACACACACACACAAAAATCTTCCAAAGTTAATATATTAAATTGTCAATTAAATTATTTTGATTTTTGGCAGGATTGGGCAGAGAAGAATAATGTTAATTAATGTATGACTTGCCAGGCATGTAGAGACTTAGCATCTGAATCTGTTCCATGGATCTTATGAAAACAGAACTGTCCCCAAAAAGAACAAGTTACTGTGATACCAGCCTCTACTTTTTCCATTTTTATTATTTTGTCAGTAGACTATAGTTAAGTATAATTAATTGTCTATAGCCAAAGCTTTATATATGTTCCCTCTTTTAGCAGTAATATAACACAATGCTAATGCATTTTGCTACTGCTGTTGAAAGGGACATTCTTTGTTTATTAAGTAATTAACATGTTATTGGGGTGAAAATGCAATAAATGTGTTATAGAAAGCAAGGAACCAAAACAATGAAAACCAGAAAAATATGCAGATAGATATGAATGTGTATAGGTACAAAATAACTATTTTAGTAGTTATTGAAATTATCAAAAATAAATAATATCCTTTAAGTTGAGAGATACAGGATATTAGCTAATACTGTGTATGTGTGTGAATCTCATAAAAATACCTCCTTGTATGGTGTTTTCCATGACTAGCTCTCAAAGCTCTTTACAACGAACATAAGAATAATTATCCTCATTTTACTGAGGGAGGAAATTGAGGCATGGAGCATGACTTCCCCTGATCACCCTGCAGTCAAGTGGCCAACCTCAGTCCAGTCCTTTGACCTGTAGGCAACATTGTCTCTCATTTTGTAAATCTTCGTTTCAACCCTCCTTACAGAACTAACTATACAGGCTCTTTTAAAGCTTTTGTGTATATCTTTGCATGCTATCTTGTTAAATCTCCTGCTCATCCCTAGTATGGAATCAGAATAGGTTAATGCTATAGAGAGGGGTATTGTAAATATCTCACATGTGTACAGTAGCCAGTTCTCAGACTTTGAAATTAAGAAAAGGCTAAACCTAAATTAGTTGACTGAGGCAGAGATTTAACTTATTGAGTAAGACTTAAAAAGCAAATTTGGCAGAACTGGCACAGAGAGAGATTCATTTTACCTGCACTAGTAAAAACTGCTGTAAAAATCTACCACACCAGAAAATCTTTTGTGCACTCAGGTGACTGACCCAGTACAAAGCAGGTGGCATTTCCACCACTGCTCAGCATGAGTTTTCCTATCATGGGTCAGCTTCAGTGCCTCCTGCAATGGAGCCCTAGAGAGCCTGTGACCTAGCAAGTTCTCAGAGGACATCTGTTTACAGGCCACCACAGTCCCCTCTGATGCTGCACGAGTCCCATTTACTTCTTGTAAATGAAGCTGCAGCTGTTTTGTTTACCCACAGCCTGATCAGCTGGAGTGTGTCTGCTCCTAGAGCTTCCAGAAGGATTAACCCACAGCATAGACCCTACACTTATATGAAATGTCTTAACAAATTGGCTGTTCTTTTATGGACAGATGGAAGTGCAAGTTTAGAATGGAACACTCTCTTGCCCTTAATTTCACAGCTATAGCTTAGCAGGGACCATTGGAGCAAGAGTATATTTTCTTTAATTTCATTTAATTTAATTGAAGAGGGCAGGGAAGACAGGATGGGGAGGATTCACATTAATGGTTCAGACACAAGTTAATGCATCCCTGACACTGACTTTTGTGTCTAATTTTAAGGCAGCCTTCTGTAGTCCTGCCCTTTGTGAGTTACGTTTCTCAAATACAGCACTTTTATCAGCAAAATGTTAGGGGGTTTTCCCCTCAAAGGGGGTATATCTAGACTACATGGCTCCATGTAGATGAGTTTACTAGACATAACAAAATGAAGCGGCGATTTAAATAATCGCCGCTTCGTTTACATCAAAATGGCTGCCGCACTGTGCCGACGATCAGCTGATCCGGCACAGCGGGAAGTCTAGACGCTCTGCGGTCGACAAGGGAAGCCTTTGTCGATTGCTCCGGTAAACCTCGTTTCACGAGGCATACCGGAGTGGTCGACAAAGGCTTCCCTTGTCGATCGCGGAGCGTCTAGACTGCCCACTGTGCTGGATCAGCCAATCATCAGCAAAGCATGGCGGCCATTTTGATGTAAAGTAAGCAGCGATTATTTAAATCGCTGCTTCATTTTGCTTTGTCTAATAAACTCATCTACATGGCTCCGTCAGCAGAGTGTTTTCTTAGAACCTCCCTGAAATATTTGTTAGACAAAATGTTTATTTTTATTCACAAGTAAAAACTTAGTATAATCAGAGGAAGGGGTTGTGCTTAAACCGAGTCAGTATTCAGACTTGAATAAAATATTTTAATTCCTGTATTATGTGTTTTATGGTAAAGCTTCAATTAGGAATTGTAAATGAGAATGCTAATCACTATGGCCTGGTTGCTACTGTACAGTATAGACGACTATAAAAGCCCTAGGTCCTTTGTACATACATATTTACATAATGTATTCTTTATGTTTGTGTCTTATTAAAGCCAGGAGTTTAACAGTGATGTCTCTGGACCTCTGTTACTGTCTTTCATTTATTTCTGCTTTCAGAATCTTTTCACTTTGATGTAAAAACTGATTTACTTATGCAGCTTAGTGCTATAGAGCACTGTGAAAATAATTGTACCTACACTTCTCGAATGTATGAAAAATGAGACTTCTTGGGGAAAGATTTTGACATCCTCTGAAAAGATGATAATGGCGTAGGCTATTGGCGAAACCTGTATACTTTCTTTTCAGTTTGATCACTTATTTTATACCTGTGCATTACTGTTTCTTTAATGTTCACATATAAAATTCAGTTAAATGTTGTTCCTAAAAGCTGCAAGCAAGTTCCCCAGAAAATACCAAGATAATGAACTTGAACCTGAGCTTTCTCCATCAAAGAAATCATTACGTGCAATAAGTTTTAGCTTTTGGCTTTATTTGGCTTAAATTTATATATTTTTGTTTGTGAAAAGAAGAAAGTGCATCTTTAAGTTGATATGTTTCTTGAATCAATATGTATCTGTTGGTATTGCTAAGGAATTGCCTTTCTGCTTTCAAATCTCTCCACAAAATACCTGAGTAGGCATAATGTCAAAAATGGAAATAATCAAAATGTATTTAAGACACACTTTAAAAAATCCATTTAAAAAGTAGGAATGTGTTTTTCAGACATTTTAAGACTATAAATTGAAACACAAGTATTTGAATTATTTTTTCATATCTTTTCATACCTGAATTATATCACCATACAGTGAACTTTTCTTCTTGTTTGCATTTGTTATTTTTTAGCAGTTCTGTATTTTAAGACTCCAGTGTCCAATGAAAAGAAATACTCTAATTTTTCAATTTCTTAGTACTTCCCCTGGCTTTATAACTGTTTATAACAGTTATTTCTTTAAAAGAAAGAGAGAAAGAAAACAGAGGAATGGGAGGACTAAGTCATCATTAAATAACCGTCCTACAATCTGATAGGATATAGTTAACCATTTAAAACAAAAACACACACAGTGGAGACAGGGGAGGATGCGGCGTCTCGCTCCAAATAAATTGACTTCACTTTGAACTGGCATTTCACTTTCTTTAACTTGAGACATTTAACTACAGCACTGTTAATGGTGCTCAGAAATTACATGCCTGTAATAAGACCAGGTTTCAGAGAATGAATGTTTTTCAAGCTGTTCACCAGCAACCACAGAGAGATTTCAGATGCCATTTTCTGGCAACTCAAGCCCTGAGCTTGGCTGTGCCTGCTGAGGAAAACTATCACATAGAAGTGTAACCACTTTCATAAAAGGTACCATCCTCCAGAATTGTGTCATCCCTGAAGGAGAAATCTTGATACTATGACGATTAGACTGGCCTCAGGATTCATCCTCCTAAAGGAAGGATCAAGTGTACCTGTGGAATAACAGGTACAGGTTACTAATAGCTATAATATCCAGGAAACAGCAAGTCCATAGGTAGTTTGATGTATTTATTTAATTTATTTTCTTTCTGTTTAGAATAGCTAGAAAGTGCCCGGCCACAGGCTCTGAGTTCTCTGCCAAGTATTTAAAATTACAAAACAAATTCAGTACAATCACCTTACCCTAATGGTACCAAGCACAGCAGCACATAATATATTACCATCCTCACACATCAGGCTATACCTCAGTCCCTTTGTTCAAAATTCACATGATCCAATTGAACCCTCTGGCATTCTCTGAAAGACAACAAATCCAGGGTAATTCAGACTAGGACTGGGAGGACTTTCTGGAACACTCTAGCAGTGGACTAGTTTCTGATATGTTAAGGGGAGCCTAGCAACAGCACCTTTGCTGACCACAGCTAAGGTAGCATATCACGAGGAGGGAAATGGTCAGTAAAGGAGGTTGATTCCAGGAAACTTACTGTCCCATGCCTCCCCAACTTTATTAAAGTTGTCTTATGAATATGCATAACTCAAAGATGCTTTATGCAAAACAGGTCATGTAACATATCAATTTTACAGTTACAGTCTGCTGAATCTGTATGATCTGTTGTGCATGTATCATTCTTGTATGTGAAATTACAAGACTGAAGTGTGGAACTGTTTATAATTCTAAATGTGCTAATGAGGGCCATTATGGATATTTCAGAAACATAATGGCTCAATACTCTAACCAATGACCTGTGGATGGTCATGTTCGTTCTGCAATCCCAAACTCTGGTTGATCCTACGAAGACGTGACCATGCCACCTGGTACTGAAATCCATCATAAATCTGGTATTTTTTCATGGAGATAAGGGGTGCCGAACAAAAGGTTCCAGCCCTGGAGGAAAGTCTGTTTAAGCAATAGAAAGCAATCAGCCTTTCTCTTCAGCTGGCTTTTGAAACTACCTCGACTGACCTAAGAGGATATTTGAAGAATTCTGAAGCGCTGTAGACCCAAGATAGAGTAAAGATCAACTCTGACTTGAAGCTTTTACCTGAGCTAAGAATAGCTATATAGGGTAAGAATTCGCATGTAATAAGTTTCAGAGTGGATTAGAACTAGCTAAGCATTTTTTGTTCATTTCAGTTTAATAACTTATTTTGATCTGACAGTTTTCACTTGCAACCACTTAAATCCTACTTTTATTCTTAAACAAAATACTTTTATTTAGTAGCAAACCCAGTGTAAATAATTGTTACCAGGGTAGGTTGGGAAGGGGACCAACAATTCTGTATATCTCTCTTTCATTGATAAAGAGGGCGGACCTTATGAGCTTTCACTGTGAAAATTTTTTACACAGAGTAAGACAGATTTGTTTGGATCCCTTTTGGGAGTTGGTTTCATGGGTGCTGAGCCCTTAGAGATGACCTGTCCCAGAGGTGAACTAGTTCAGTGTCTGTGTTGCTCTTCAGGGGATGGTAACCCCAACATTGTGTCTTGTCTGGGGGAAACCAGAATATCTGGCCTAGCAAGACAAGGATGTTTGAGAGCCCCAGAGAGCAGGAAGGTGGATCTCAGTGACATGATCAGCATACCAGGGGACAACCCTAAGGGGACTTCTGTGATTCAACCCATCACACTATGGCTTGTATAGATCCCAGAGCACAAGTGTCATGTTCTTCCTATAAGAGGCTCCATTCTCCTAGAAGCTGGCTTCCATATGTACCAGTTCCAGGAACTTAATAGATTTGGGATGCACCCCCATGCAGAGCACAATGCAGTGATCTAAATGTATAGAGAAAAGGCATGTAGCTAGGCCATCATCTGAATGTTAAGGATGTCCCCATCCAGTGAGGTGTAGACAGCAAAGTGCCTTTTTGACCTTTGCCACTGCCTGGTCTTCTGAACCTTGTTGGACCTTTGAGTTATAAACCCAGATTACCCATAGCAATGCAATATGCTCTCATTCTCAGTTTCAGATATATTCTCCACTGTTTCTTCTGATTGTTTCCCCCAACCTTCTCGTATAATTTCAATATTATCTGGATTGAATTTCAGACAGATCTTCCTAGTCCTAATCTCTGCCAGACATGGGGTCACTCTCTTATGTGCTTCTCCTGGATCAGTCAAGAAGGAGACAGAAAGTTAGATATTATCAGAATATTAAAAGCACCATAGCCCCAAGTCTTCTCATTAACCCAGATAATGCTATTCATATAGCACTGAACAAGAATGCACAGTCAACCTATAGAACTCCTTGCCAAAAGATGTTGTGAAGACCAGGACTTTAACAGGGTTTAAAAAAACTGTACATAAATTCATGGAGGATAGGTCCATCAATGGTTGTTAGCCAGGATGGGTAAGAATGGTGTTGCTAGCCTCTGTTCGCTGGAACCTGGAAATGCACTGTAGAAACTTTTGCTGCCTCTCTGCTAGTGAAGAATAAAACCAGTTCAAGACAGCCCTCCATTGTTGCTGGAGACAAGAGAAAAGACTGCAACATCTCATAGTCAGTGACATTGTAAGAGCTCCAGTAATATTTGTATGGACACACCTGATCATCCTTTGTTGGTATGAGTTTATTGATCAAAATAACAAGGGCAGTTTCTGTACCAGACCTAGGTCTGTATCCACACTGAGAAGATCTGAGGCAAGTAGATACTGTAAAAGTTGTCCTACCAAAAACTTTTCATAATTTTATCCAAAAACAAAACCATGGCAGTGGATTCTAACAGCGGTGGACAATAAAACAGCAGCGGTTCACCAGGGTTAGCCACTGCTGGGCCACTGCCACTATATTTACCTGCATGACCACAGGTACCAGCAACTGCAGCTCTCATTGACTATGGATCACCATTCCTGAGTAATGGGAGTGCAGGAAGCTTTGCAGATCAGGACACCACTTCCCACAGCTCCTGTTGGCTCAGAAAAGTGAACTGTGGCCAATATGAACTGTGATTGCCCAGACCTGTGACTGTGCAGGTAAATATAGTAGGGGGGGACACCACCAAGAGCTAACCATGGGGGATCAGATCCAGCCCAGTGACTGGTATTTGCCAACCCTTGGCCTATAACCATCTAGATTGTTTATGTCAGGCAGTAATTTCTTGAGGAAAAGAGGACTCTTCAGCACTGACAATCTCCAGTAACAACACAACCATTCCTTAATGGCCTTCACCAGTCAGGAAGGATACAAGTTGTTGAGTGAAGTACACCTCTAGTACTGTGCCCCTGGACAGAAAAGATATTGCATTGGTGGTGGCAGGATAGGAGGTTTGACCTGAATCCACAAAATATTCAGAAATTTCCTCACAAAAGGAGGAAAAGGAGGATTTAGCTCTTGAATGCAGATGAACTAGAATAATCAAGCTGTACACCACTTAGTATAAATGTGCTGACTGAGATTTGGAAGATGCTTTCTTTATGGCTAGGGAATAATATTTCTAAACTGCTTTATAATGTAGTTTATCAATTTCAATCTGGGCCTTTTACCATTAGCACTCTAGCTGTCTTGCTTCTTGCTTCACTTTTTACATGCTACCTCAAGACCAAAGTGGCTGGTGAGAATCCATTAAAGAGGATGCCAGGGGCCACATGATCAAATGGGATAACGTATAGTCCTGCCATACCACCAACTTATGTCTTGTCTACCCTAACCCTCCCCCTACCTTGTTGATCTACCCTACACAACTTCAGAATTGACATGCTTACCACAGTGACTTCCATGTGATAAGGTCGGTGGGGGCTGCTTTCCTGTTGACTCTAAGCAGATGCGATAAATCGACTGCCGGTGTGTTGATCACTGTAGCATCGATCCACCACATAGTGGAGAAAAAGCCTTAGTGTTGCTTTAGAGAAAACAAAATGTCCCTTTGAAAGCCCTCTGGCTCCATTAGTCTCCGAGGGCAGATAATGAAAATAGGATTTTGCTCCACCAGGAGAGCTGAACCCTATCCTGCCAATCCCAGCCCCCAAACACCAGATCAAGAATGCAACTAGCAAAGAACATATCTCTGTAATTTACTCTAAGCAAAGCTGTGATTATCTTTTGAAATACTACTTAACCCTAAGTCCATCCCCCTGGTTCAAATGGCTATTTAACCCTTCCTCAAACACAGTAGAACTACCCTGCATTATATGTGCAGCTGTGTGCTTCAAGAAACACTCTGTAAGTGATAGAAAGCCAATTTGTCTACAGTTTCTTAGCAACACAACACACCTCTAACAGTTTCAGTATCACCTATTTTTCTACACAACAACCTCTTCTCATAGGAAAAACAACTGAGGAGAGTTGGCAGTTTTTCAAAGGGACATTGTTAAGGGCCCAAAAGCAAGCTATTCCGATGTGTCGGAAAGATAGAAAATATGGCAAAAGACTGCCTTGACTTAACCACGAGATCTTGGATGATCTAAAAATAAAAAAGGAGTCATATAAAAAATGGAAAGTAGGGCAAATTACAAAGGATGAATATAGGCAAACAGCACAGGAATGCAGGGGCAAGATTAGAAAGGCAAAGGCACAGAATGAGCTCAAACTAGCTACGGGAATAAAAGGAAGCAAGAAGACATTTTATAAATACATTAGAAGCAAGAGGAAGACCAAGGAGAGGGTAGGCCCACTGGTCAGTGAGGAGGGAGAAACAGTAACAGGAAACTTGGAAATGGCAGAGATGCTCAATGACTTCTTTGTTTCGGTCTTTACCAAGAAGTCTGTAGGAATGCCTAACATAGTGAATGCTAGTGGAAAGGGGGTAATTTTAGAAGGTAAAAGTAAAAAAAGAACAAGTTAAAAATCACCTAGAAAAGTTAGATGCCTGCAAGTCACCAGGGCCTGATGAAATGCATCCTAGAATACTCAAGGAGCTGATAGAGGAGGTATCTGAGCCTCTAGCTATCATCTTTGGAAAATCATGGGAGACAGGAGAGATTCCAGAGGACTGGAAAAGGGCAAATATAGTGCCCATTTATAAAAAGGGAAATAAGAACAACCCAGGAAACTACAGACCAGTTAGTTTAACTTCTGTGCCAGGGAAGTAAATGGAGAAAGTAATTAAGGAAATCATCTGTAAACACTTGGAAGGTGGCAAGGTGATAGGGAACAGCCAGCATGGATTTGTAAAGAACAAATCATGTCAAACCAATCTGATAGCTTTCTTTAATAGGATAACGAGTCTTGTGGATAAGGGAGAAGCGGTGGATGTGGTATACCTAGACTTTAGTAAGGTGTTTGATACGGTCTCGCATGATATTCTTATCAATAAACTAGGTAAATACAACTTAGATGGGGCTACTATAAGGTGGGTGCATAACTGGCTGGATAACCATACTCAGAGAGTAGTTATTAATGGTTCACAATCCTGCTGGAAAGGCATAACAAGTGGGGTTCCGCAGGGGTCTGTTTTGGGACCAGCTCTGTTCAATATCTTCATCAACGATTTAGATATTGGTATAGAAAGTACGCTTATTAAGTTTGCAGATGATACCAAGCTGGGAGGGATTGCGACTAATCTGGAAAATAGGGTCATAATTCAAAATGACCTGGACAAATTGGAGAAATGGTCTGAGATAAATAGGATGACGTTTAATAAAAACAAATGCAGAGTGCTCCACTTAGGAAGGAACAATCAGTTTCACACATACAGAATGGGAAGCGATGGTCTGGGAAGGAGTATGGCAGAAGGGATCTAGGGGTTATAGTGGACCACAAGTTAAATATGAGTCAGCAGTGTGATGCTGTTACAAAGAAAGCAAACATGATTCTGGGGTGTATTAACAGGTGTATTGTGAGCAAGACACGAGAAGTCATTCTTCCGCTCTACTCTGCGCTGGTTAGGCCTCAATTGGAGTATTGTGTCCTGGTCTGTGCACCGCATTTCAAGAAAGATGTGGAAAGATTGGAGAGGGTCCAGAGAAGAGCAACAAGAATGATTCAAGATCTAGAGAACATGGCCTATGAGGGAAGGCTGAAGGAATTGGGTTTTTTAGTTTAGAAAAGAGAAGATTGAGGGGGGACATGATAGCAGTTTTCAGATATCTAACAGGGTGTCATAAGGAGGAGGGAGAAAACTTGTTCATCTTGGCCTTTGAGGATAGAACAAGAAGCAATGGGCTTAAACTGTGGCAAGGGAGGTTTAGGTTGGACATTAGGAAAAAGTTCCTAACTGTCAGGGTGGTCAAACACTGGAATAAATTGCCCAGATAGGTTGTGGAATCCCCATCTCTGGAGATATTTAAGAGTAGGCTAGATAAATGTCTATCAGGAATGGTCTAGACAGTATTTGGTCCTGCCATGAGGGCAGGGGACTGGACTCGATGACCTCTCGAGGTCCCTTCCAGTCCTAGTATTCTATGATTCTATGAACTCCCAGCTCTCTTGACTTTGTTCCATTTAAGGTAGAGCAGCCTTCTTGGTTTTATAATGATTTTAAATCCTGCTTTTAGAACATATATCCTCTGCTGCAATATTAAAAACTTTTCACTGTTCAGTTTCTATTTCTTTCCTGTATCTGCAATAGTAATATAATTCTAGAAGGGTGGAGAGAGCAACTTGAAAACATATTCTTTGTCATAAATGCAAGGAGAATTATCCATCTGATAAGGAAACATCTGATCCAATATCATTTCTGGAGAAATTCAAAACACTGATTATATCGAATGTAAGTGTAAAGCAGCAACCATCATCTATGAAATAGGCTACATTTTCTTGGAGAGAAACCTGGCATCACATAGACTGGGTCATATCTTCATGAAAGAGAGTGAGGAAGTATTAAAAGAAGGCAGGGAAGATTACAGCAGGATTCTGAGCAGTGGGATGAGGGAGTTTACAAAAAAATTTAAAGAGTAGAGTGTAAAACCAAAATCCTAGAAAATAATAAAGCATGTATATGGACTATTATTTTTACTGCTATTTTTTTTATACTTCATTGTGCCCAGAGAGCCTCAATAAATTCAGTGGATCAGAAGAGTGTTTTCCACAAAGAGTGCAAGAGCAATAAAATGTTTTGCCTCCAGAGATACTAGCTCCCACTTGCCCATGGTTTTGGTCAGTATACCACAAGCTTGGAAATACATTCCACCCTTTGAGAAATGTTTGAATGGTGTCACCTTAAAGACAGTCAATATTTGCTTTATGTTCTCTCTCTCTCTCTCTCTCTGTCATGCACTCACCTTTTTTCTGTGGTATTTGTTTATTATCCCTGATTTATGAGACCCCATCACACACCATAGAAAAAGAAAACTAAATATGCAAAGGACTGGTAGATTTTTAATAGAGTTATAGGCTCAGTGTTTCTCACAGAAACTGACCTTGAAATTGCTTTTTTAATACACAAGTCAAAATATGCAAATTTAGAAAGCAAGTGGCAGCTCAGAACCTGTGTGTACTTTAAATTTCTTATGAAGGCCAAAGAAACTTCATTTTTTAAAGGCTATTCATCAGTTTCTAAAACTGAGGAGTGTACATCACAGATCTGTAAAACCCGGGGTACCGGGGTAGGTTTTGCTGTGAGATCCATCATAGTTTGCTTATAAAGAATGTAAATTATTGACAAATTTGTGTGTGGCTTAATATTTGTAAAAACAAACAAACCTAGGAGAATCCCCAACACTTTCCTTTTGATTGACAATATTTTTTTTTAATTTTCCTTAGCAGCCTTTGCTTTGCCACCATGTGAGAAAATATCTGGGATGGATAGCACCAAGGAGAACTCCCAGTTAGACTGAACTCCCTTGCTATTTTTGCAGAGACTAATCATTTTGTATATATATACCACCACCACAACCTTTCTAAATAATAATAATCTGACCTAGCTCTGTTAAAATATTTGTTATGAATAAGTTTAAATTTTGATGGAAGAAGTGTTTTCATCCCATATTCTGCTTCCTGATCTTACTCAATAAAAATATAACTTATTTTTTAAATATATCCATTACTTCTCAGTCTCTACAATCATTCAGTTGGATACATAATTTTCCCTCCTCTCTCCCCACTCCTTGTTATAACCATAAAGAGTCAGTACCATGAATTTCAGTTAAGTTTATGATTACTCCCTGACTACAACTACCACCACATTTGGCAAGGAAACCTCTTCAGGAAGCATTCTTGCAGATAGATAAACAAGCAGATATACCGAGGTGGTGGTTAGATGAATAGGAAATTGCTTGGTTCCCCATGATAAATCTATCACGGGGAGGGAGAAGATTCATGTAAAAACATTTGGTTATGTGATAGTAGAGAGGATTAGGCACATGCTATAATTAATGCCAGTAGCAGTAAAAGGACATTAGGGATGTAGTGTGTGTTGATTATTTCTTCATTTTGTTTATGCTAGTTTCCTCTCCTTCGCAGCTATATGGCTATTGCCAAAGAAAGCCCCTGAGACCAAGCTTTAGCCGCTGCTCCTCTGTAACTGCATCATTACCTCGCTCCAAACAAAGTCCTTTTTTTTTGTCAATAGAGGATGAAAACATTATTGGATTCAGGAGCTCATAGTAGTCCTATATGCAGCTAGGGACGAGGAGGATAGATTTATGAAATGGACCATTTCAAATGGCATTATCTTCCCACAGTGAGGTACACCTTTCATAAATCATGGGAGTGCTTGAAAAATAGAGCATTTGTTATTCCTGCTGTATATTATATTTGCATCCTCCACACTATGATCTTGGGAGGGGCAGGACTCTGCAGTTTGTTTATGTTCATTTCTGGCAATTAAAGCTTTCTATGTTATAAAAGGAAAAAAAGAATTGGAAAAGAATTTAACTATTGTATTTTCCAATTTATTACAGACTTAATATCCTAGTGTTGGTATAAAGCCAACAATTCATTCTTTACACTCGTGGAATGTTACGGAGCATTCTACGCCTCATTATGTTGCAGCCATGCTAATATAGATGCTTTAGGATCAACTAGGAAGAGGAGTGCATGTACAGCTTTTTATTGTTTATTATTTATTTGTTATTTATTAATACTGCTTTGTTTTTCTTCTCTGATACTCAACGTGTCTACTTTGCTACATTAATAAAATGGTCTATGATGCCTCTTGAACTTATCTGCCATCTATGTATTGAACTGGGAGAAAAGAGACTTCTTTTTGTGTTGTCAGTATTTCTTCTGTGTTTTCACAATCCAATATTGCAATAATTTTACCAGTGTGCCTGATGCCCCTTGGGATAAATGCAGGTCTCTATTAAACCTATAACTAGACTGATGCGAAAAGTCAACATTTATTACACAGTATTATTTGTGTGGATGCTTGAAAAATCATCTGTTTGCTCTGTAGAGGAAAGTTTCTAGCACATTATGCAGTACCAACATGTCATTATTTGTAATGAGCCAAACAGAGAAGCCTTGATTTTGGCAAATGTATTTTGGCCAGCAATGTGGGAGACCGTGAAGCAAAATTCTCTGGTTTTATATACAAAAACCTGAGGAAATTTTGTACAAAAGAACTGCATTTAAAAATAATATTCTTTTCAAAGTCAAGCACTCAAAAGTTTTCAGATTTATAGTTGCTTCTGCTACCTTTATTCTGCCTGTTTGTGAGTAAGCATTATGATATAGTGTCTAATTACATGATCACACACTATTTTTTCATAGGACCCAGCCTCGTTCATTGCAGAATATGGATGCACAAGGGGACAGAATACAGTTGCATGGGCAACTGCTAAACTGGGATTTCATAGCTTCCAAATACTTGACTTTGCAACTTAAACAAATATTCTTTTTAACCTAGGGGTTCTTGGTATGTTTAAGTTTTTACACATTATATTTATGTATATGTATATGTATGTTTAGAAGGCTGCCAAAGATCTCCTGACCAGCTCAAGTAGCAGAAGGAAAATTACATTTTTTTGTAAATTGATAACTCAGCCAAACCTAAACAAACTTACCAACAGCCTTCATTGTCACCAGCACCTAGGTCAGAAAAAAATGCTCCTGCCACCATGAAGTTCAAAAATTCATCTGAAGTGAAAAATTTTAAAAAATAAAGAAGAAAAGGAAAGAAACAGCTGAGATCAAATTGGCAATTTATTTGTAAAATGTCTGCAGACATTTACTTCAGATGTTATGAGCCCTGCTATTCAAGACTTGATTTGGAAAGTACTTTGGACTCTTTGGTCTTCAGCTTACTGTTCTATTTCCATATTTAGGTATATGGACCCTGGATAGGATGGGCTGGCATGTGAGATGTTAATTCTCTACAAGGTTCATGAGATTTAGTTACCTCAACAGAGTGAAATGTATCTACCACTAGTATATGTACCAGTGGTGCTGCAACATCCTGAGCTGAGAGAGGCGATCCCTCTTTATGACATATATGCATTGATAAAGTTCACACATTCACTACACATTACCAAGTAGATACGCCTGTTGTGCTGAGAGATGTAAATTATTTATCAGCCTGCATCATTCCAAAGAGAGCATTAAAATTGTAAAAGACGCAGTTCTCCAACCTACAGCACCATATTTTCTTCTGAGTGGACAGGAAATCTTATCTCCAAAAAATGTGTGATTTCTTGGTCCATAAAAAGCGAGGAGAATGCATAGTAACTTCTTGCGAGAAATAGTAGAATCTGATTCCTCTGACTTTAAGAGCATGGTACTCAATAATATTGGTCATGTCACTATGACAGAGGAATTGCTTTTATAGTTGAGTTGTGATATTTTCTTATGTCTTGAACAATAGCGTATCTGATAGATAAAATTGGCTCTTCTCCAGGTATTGTCACTACTACTCTGAGGCCATAGTATATTTTCTTATTGTTGTACGTTGGTTCCGAGTACACCATGCTGTAAGCAGTATTGTGGTAACTGTGCCAGTAATAGGGTATTAGAGATACTAGTTTTGGTCTTTGCAGTTCCTTACTTGTGATCAAGATAAGGAAATTTCTGTGTGCTCCAGTTCAGCAGGCCTGCTTCAAGGGATGGGCAAAGGGGACAGTTGCTGTGGGGCCTAGCGATGGGGCCTATCAATTCAAAAGGGCCTAAAGCTCCCAGCCACGACAGGCACTGCTGCAGGAGCAGTCGCGACTGGAGTTCTGGGCTCTTTAAATCGCTGCTGTAGCGCCACGCAATATGCTCCAGGCAGTTCTGAGTGATTCTCGGGGCATCCCCAGCCCCCTCCCCTTCCGGGAGCACAGAGCCCTCCCCGCATCTTGCCCAGGGGCCCAGCAAGTCTGTCGGCTCCCCTGCAATTCAACACCCAGCCACTGAAAGGCAGATGGTGTTTTATTATTTATATCAATTGCACTGGTTGTGTGCTGTAACACTGTATTAAGCTGTTGGGTAAAGCTAGGATTCATCTCATTTTAACAGCATTGTCGGCTGCAGTGGTTCTGATTTACATGAGTAAGCATGACTATAGGCAAATGATCTTTCTGCATACAGAATTAATTACAATTCAGGACTGATGAACTTTTATGATCTAGTTAATTTTTTGAAGAAGCTGTGAATGGTTTATTGATTTTTTTTAAAAGTAATAGCCTTCTGCCCCTGCTCTCATAAAATCCTGTCCTGCATTTAATGTTGACCGAATTTAGTAAAAGATCTCTTCTCTAAAGCACCACTGTGCAAAGGCCAAGTCAAGGTTTCAGTACATTTGTTTTCAGGTAAACTTATATTGCTTCCTGAGGGGCATTCATGGAGTGTTAGATCACGACAGTGTGGGAGATTCTGCTCTGCTCTTTTGTCCTTGAATGCCCTTAAACGATCACTTAAACAGCACAGTGTAAGTTCTTCGTCTGGTTATTAAATGCCATCTTATGAAGTGTTATGAATAAATATTAAATTTAAAACAGTATACGTAGACCATGCCTATGTCAAATATTTTTATAGTGTTGACCACCTCATATTTCTGATTGTACAGAGCCCCCTCCCCCCCCCTATGATTTGAGGTAGATCAAATAGCCTTCCATTCACAATTGAATGACATTTCTGGGCCAAATACAACAATGGCTGACATGGAAAAGTAATATTATGAAGTCATTTGGAGTGGGGTTTTCCAAAACACTTAACATTGATTTGACTCTTCTGCCTCTGAAGTTGATGGTAAAACACCATTGACACCAGTAAAGGCAGTTAGGCCTCAACTAAGAACTTGCGACAATGCCACATTGAATTGTTTCAGGTGTCTGTGGGGTCATGAGTGATTTATCCCATCGCTGACCCCCACATGTCCATAGCTTGCAACTTTGGAAACCTCTGTTTTATGAATTTGAGACTTGGTCCACATTTTTCAGGAACTTCTTTTTACTGACTCTAAAATTGAAGCACTTTGACCCAATTCACAATACTCGCCATCTCTGGACTCTGTTGTTTTAATTGAAGGATTTTGTGCAAATCAGGCCATTGGACTTTACATTGCTTGAGGTAGCCATAGCAAACAATATTCCCGGGAACCCTGCTTCTACTCTCGGTTACAATAATGTAAATCTGGACTAATAATGGAATTAGGAAGGGAAATTATCTCTTATGTACTAACCTGTCCTCTCAAACCTCAGCAAGGACAAGTCTGAGTTTTGTTAACATTACCTTTGTAATAAGGGAGAGATAAAGAAACATTATCCTGATGATATTCTTCCAATAAAAATAGATTTAAAAATACCAAAAGGGGGGGGAGGGGAACAGTGATATAGAAATTAGGGTACCAGCACTCCTGGCCTGCAAATGAGTTTGCTAAACATTATCTATTCTCATGCAACTCAGATTTTAACTTCCTGTCTGTGCCTAAAGCAATAAAGAGAGCGAAACTATCATTAGCTTCAAAACCTTTTGTAAAAATAAATAAATACATTTAATAACCTACAAGATGCATTTTAAAAAAAATTCTCCTTTACATTTCTGTATAGGGAAGATGCCACCAGGATTTTGAATGTTATCTTCGATGAGGGCATGAAAAAATGTTTCCTTTTCTTTCTTAGAGAGATTTCTTGAGCTTCCATTGAACACAACTACTCCAACTTGGTGGTTGCTCGAAGAATGTTAATTTTCATGCTTGAAAGAAGAAATCTCAGGCTTCCTGGGTTAACTAGCTGTTAATGGATTAAAAAAAATATATATACCACCAGTGATGTAGGAGGGTGTGGACTCTGCTGGGCCCACCATGCATAGTCTGTGATCAGATAACCTATTATCATAATGAAACTGGTAGGTAACCCTTTGCATTGCTCAATAAAGGAATTGGTCTGACCCCCTCATTTAGGCTCTTGAGCACTAGAAAGAAGAATGGTGCACCTACCTGCTATTTATAACAAGTTTTACTTCCTCCAGAGTCTAAATTGGAAACCTATTTTGAGCTCTATAAAAGCTAAATATGGTAAAAAAGAAAAAAAGGCCCAAAACAAAGCTAGAGCTCATAAGCATTTCAGGTCATTGCTCTCTGACGATGTTCAAGCTGATTTACTTTGCAGTGGATATATAATCATGTTGCTGACCAAACACTAGCAATTAAAAAAAAATCTTGTAGTACTGTATTATGACCTAGGACAAGCTGCAAAAAGTTAAAGGAAAGAACACAGTGTGCTGTTCCCCAGAACATAACGGTAGGTAGTGGGTAGTCAGATACACACTTCGATTTCATGTTTGAGAGAGAGAGGGTGAGGGGAAAAGGTTCTCTCTTTCAAAACATATATTTTCCAACACAGGCCAATTTTAGTTACTTTCTTGTTCACCTTTGGTCAATGTGTCTTCATTGCAGTTTTTCAGAGAAGAAAACCTAACATACATAGACATGTGCCTATATATGTGGACATGTGCAGATCTATATGCTTTTGTGTGTTTATAGCTCTGCTGTGAACCTGTGTGTAGATTTGTGAGATAGTGTGTGTGTGTGTGTGTGTGTGTGCGTGTGCACGTGCGCGCGCTCATTTCACAGCATTTCATGATATTAGCAGACAAACACCAACTTTTTTAAGGGTATTTGCAGTAACATGTTCACACTTCTATGACAGAGTTGGTTCCAACATTTTCAGTATCATTATTTTCTATTTGATTATCATCGTGTTAGTGTTTCAGCTTAGCCTAATTATCGCTTTTGACTCACCCCAACATATAATGTGGTGTGTCATGCTGTACTACTTTTAATTTCACAGCTGAACACATTTCTATTGTTCTAATCCCCCTTGCCAAGTCTCAGCTTAACTCCATGTGGAGGACATGCAAGGTGTATGACTTCCTGAAGTAACACAGTAATATCTATGGCTCGTCCCATGGGGAATATGAGTGGAATATTGCAGTCCAAATAGTCTCCCCATCAGGAATGGAATGTGTTATTTTTATGGCACACGCTGCCTCTACCAGACGGATGAGTGTTCCTGGGCTGCTGTGGAATGTGGGTACGTCATTCATCAGCAAAGATCTAACTATATGACCATTGGATTTTTCTGCTGAAGACGAAACTAAATACCAAGGATACTAAATACTAAGGCTATAAGAAGGGCTGGTGACAGACTTCATCAGACCCTGGAACATCTGAAATGGGCAGGGTCTCGAGTGAAGGGGGTGGGACAAGGGACAGCCAACTCTCAGTGTTGCCCAGACCACATGGAGCTGGGTCCCAATGGCAATTTAAAGGTCTGGGAGCCCCGGGTCCTTTTAAATGGCTAGGCCCTGGGGCAGCTCACCTCCTTCAATGGCCCTGGCTATAAGAAACTAAAGGAGAATTCAAAAGCAGTTTTATAAAATTGAGAGGCAGCTCACAAGCATCTCAAATAATATTTGGACCTAGTTATCAATGTCTCTGTGTTTTTCAGCATGTATGGCAATGAAAAGAATTGACATTTTAGCTCCCAAAATCTTTCCTCATTGCTTTTAACTTAGTGTCCTGTCAGGAGGTTCTTATGTGGCTTCTTCCTGAAAATCTGTATTGCTCACTTATCCAATTTCCATTAATCTAAAATACTCCCTTATATCTTGTTTGGGAAAACTTCTAAATGTCTAAGTGAAGTACAGCCAAATTTTCAAGGTGTATGCTCTAATGACACTTCTTAAAGGTTCCTACTTTCCTATTCAGCCCACTTACTGTCTTCTTAGTTATGCGTCTTTGGGTACTTCTAGACTTCAAGCCTCTTTCAAAAGAGATTGTCTAGACAGCCACAAGGGTTTTGAAAAAGTGACCCACTTTTTCGAAACAGAGCACCCAGGCAATTTGGATGCTAGGGTTGCAAGGTGTCCGGTTTTGAACCAGAGAGTCCGGTATGTCAGCTTTCTGTCCTGGAAAGAAATTGAGAAAATATCGGACATATAAATGTCCGGTATTTTCTAATTAAGTACGTTTTATTATCACGAGTATCAGTACGTAGTTGCGTACTGCCTGACTGGTGGACACGCTCACACTGTGTGAGTCACACTGTGTGTGCGTGTCTACCAGCCAGGCAGTACGCAACTACGCATAGAGAGGAGGGGATGGGGCAGGATGGAATCCCCGGGGCTGGACTCGCTCATGCGCTGTGCCGGGGCCGTGCGCAGGACGGGCAGCACCACGGGATCTGCATGCGCCCGGGCCAGCCCCACTCCCTGCCGGCCTATTCTCTCCCTCCAACCTCCTCACGGCCAGCCCCACTCTCTGCCAGCCAATTCTCTCCCCTCTACTTCCTCCCAGCCAGCCCTGCTGGCTGGTCTCCCCCGGCCAGCCCTGCTCCCTGCCGGCCAATTCTCTCCTCCCTCTCTCCTCACATCCAGCCCTACTCCCCCTGATCTTCTCCCCGCCAGCCCTGCTTCCCCCTCCTCCCTCCTGGCCAGCCTCGCTTCCTGCCGATCGGTTCTCCCTCCCCCACCCCCGATATTCCCCAGCTAGCCTCGCTCTCCCAGCCTCCTCCCAGCTAGTCCCGCTCCTCTCCCGGCCAGTCCCGCCCCCCCAACTGAGATCAAGTGTGTCTGGTATTTTTTTTTAAGCCAGGCAGACTTAAGAAAAAGCTCTATTTGCATTCAAGAACACCTTGGTAAAGTAGGTTTACCAATATTGAAAAAACCGCTGCGTTCTTTCGATTTAATTTTGAAAGAATGCGATGGCAGTCTAGACACAGGTGAAGTTTTTTCCAAAAAAGGCCACTTTTTTTTAAAAAAAAAAACTTTATAATCTAGATACACCCTTCCTCTTCCAAAGAAATTTGTTTCAGGGAGTAGCAAAAGTACATAGTATATGTGTGCTTAACCCGTGTTAGGAGTGCCGGTCTCAGAGAGAACCGCCAGCTGTTTTAAAACAACAGCCTGCAATTCTCTCTAGCCACCATGTGGGGGCAGAGGACGAGGGACTTAGCATGCTCCCCCCACCTCCAGGTCCTGATTGGCTGGAGGCAGAGGAAGCACACAAAGTCTCCTCCTGCTGCGGAGCCTAGAGGGAACCACCAGCTGTTTTAAAACAGCTGGCGATTCTCTCTAGGTGCTGGGGACAGGGGGAAGGGCGGGGAGGAGGGGGGGAGACTTCATGTCCTCCCCCACCCCCAGGCCATTTAGTCTTCTGTCCCTGTCCCTTCCGTTTGAAGCCCTGCCCCTTCCAGGGCACTCAGGGTCACTTAAAAAATGTATGAAGTTGGCCCCCTTGTAAAAAATTATTGCTCACTCCTTTGTAAAACTGTAGTAGAAATAAGTCAGCATTTACTACTAATTACCTTCCAGTAACATTTGAGATTCTGCAGTTCTTTTGTCTCAGAATGCACTATGAGGCAATAGTTTGTAAATGTTATCTTTTAAATTGAGAGTCGGTTGCTGCAGGTATGGTAGCAGGATGTACTTAGTTCTGGTCCTTAGCTCTGGAAATTGCTTCTTCCATTGCTCTAAAAGATCCTCCTGAGTTTGTTGTCCTTATGAATATGTTGCACGGTATATCAATTTACAGAGGCTTTTGCCCAAAGGGTGTTTTGAATGTGCATGTTCTTCTGGATTGTGAAGTTTCTATGGACTTGTCATTTCATTAACTGAGGGTTTTTTTTATTTGTATTTGAGGCATGGAGTGTATGATGTGTGCAAATTGATTTACCAGCGGTTAGATTCTGTGCCCTTTATATTGTACCTTACATTATAGTTAGTTCCAGTGGTTTTGATGGGTATATTTTGATATCTGCAATCGGAAATACGTCACAACGTGAGTCAAAATCTGTGAATCTGGTGTACTTAAAGATGTGTGATCCACAGTTATAATAAGATGCTAGTCAACAAATAATCCCTACCTGATTTTGTGAGGGAAGAAATGTAAGAACATTAACCTATGTGTCATTTATAAAGTGCATAGCATTTGAAGATGTCTTTTTGAGGTCACAAGTAAAAACAATGTGGTATCACCAGTGATTTTGTAGTAGCCTGCATGGTCTGGAATATGGCGCTTATCTTCCCTGAACTTGTCAGTTCTCAGGGTTTAGTGTATAGAGAATAGAGATGTCACTGCTCTTTTTGGCTGAGGTGGTATGGCTAATGTTTTGTCTGTAAGAATGATGGAGCCCAAGTACTGCACACCTTTAATCTTGTATCTTCTTTCCTGTGAAGGCTTTGTAATTCATAACACAGTCACGTTACTCAGGAATGTTTCTTTAGATAGATTCTATCTCTGAGAGCTTAAGTCAAGGGATTTTCAAACAGTCACTTGATTTATGTATGTGAACGTGTAGCTCATAAAATGACTTTATTTTACAACTTCTTTAGCCATATAAGGAAGAACCCCCCCCCCTCCCCCCAATAATTATAGCTCAGTTACTATTATTTTTCTTGTATTCAATGCAGCATCATATATTTGTGTGGGTGGAATTCTCATCATTGTATCCATTTCCAAAAAAGAAAAAAAATTGCATGGTAAGGAAGATGACTAATGCTTCCACCTTACTTGAGTTTGTTCCACAGTTCTGTTTTCTTTATTGTGACTGTACCAGCAAATTTTATTTCAGTTCTCAAAGCTCGCTCTAGTTTCACTTATTATACTTTTACATATGTTCATTGTTGTATAAATCTTTTTTGTATGCATTGATTCTCCATGTCAAATCATTAACAAATACACCAGTTCTAAAACCCTATTTTCCTCACTAAAATACCTTTTTTTAAAGCTCAAATATTATTTGACCTTTATTTTTTTCCAATTCATCAGTAGTCATTTGATGAGTGAATTACCATTGTGTCTTTTTTAAGATTTGGACTAGCTGACTTACTAGTCAACCACACTTGCTTTTTTGAGGTTTCTTTTCTTTATTTAAACAGTTCTTTTTAATGTCATCTTTCATTTAATCAGATAATGTCATCAAAATAACATTTACTCTATTACTGCAAATTCACTGCATTATTAGCTAGTATAACTAGACAAAAAGATGGTATTAAACCCCCATGGAAATATATACTTACAGTAAAAAACGATACAGTTCATAGATGCTCTATATTTAATTTATAGTTTTAAAGCACTCTCTATGGAAAGATTTTATGGTTTTAAAATAATTTGAAAAACACATTTTACTAGAAGCCATAGTAGGCCTCCCCATCCACCCTCCTGATTGTATGTATTATGGTTCTTTGCACAGTTGTAAAATAGCCCAAAAATATGTATTACAGGACCACAGTTTAAAAAAAAAAAGAAAACCTTGTGATCACCAGCCTTTAAATTGGGTGGGCCCTTCTAAATTTTAGAATCGGTTTGAATACTTTTATTTCAAAACTGCCAAATCAAAGAACTTGCCTTTCTAATACAAATTTATTTTAATGTGTAATACCTTTCTATTTCTTGTCTTAGAGGACACAGTCGATTTTGCTGTCCAAAATTAATTTGGATTTGGACACCTAAACTGTATCTTTAAAAAGTGCTTGACTGTCCAGCTTTCAGAGGGTGTTATAGCTGCGTGAGCTGCTGTTAATACCAATGAAACACATATAAGTGTGTTTTTATAATCAAAACCTTCTTACAGGTCTGAAAAAGAACTATCCACTCATCTAGTCATTCCTTTGCCAATACAGAATAGTTCCATGCAGTGTGCATTCTGTGTCCTCTACAGAAGTACATGTTTCAAACTATGTTCCCACCATTTCTCTTCGAAAGTTTTTTAATCGTTTAACTCTCACATCTCTAAAGAGCATTTGAATGAAGGGAGTGCCAGTTAATAAAGTAGATGTCTAGAGAGGGGAATCTCAAATAGGAGTAAGGAGGTTATTTTACTTGTGTATTTGGCACTGATATACCCACTACTGTAATTCCAATTCTGGCATCCGTCATTCAATAAACAAAAGACGTTGAAACACTGGAGAGGATTCGGAGAAAACCCACAAGAATGACTAAACTATTGGAAAATGTACCTTAGTGAGAATGTACTCAAGGAGTTTAATCTGTTCAATTTAACAAAGACAAGGTTTAGGGTTGACAAGATCATAGTCCAGGGATGGGCAAAAGGGCCTCCGCAAGCTGGATCCAGGCCGCCAAATGGGTTGATCTGGACCATGGATCTGGCCACTCAAGCCAATCAGGACCTAGGAATGGGGGAGCGTGCAGTGCTTAGAGTCAACCCTGGCAGTTGACTTTAAGTGCTGCGCACTAGAGGGCTGGGAGCAAGAGACTTTACGCTGCCCCTGCCCCAGGCCAATTGGGGCAGAGGGCAGTAGGAAGCATGCAAAGTCTCCTCCCACCCTGCCTCTGCCCTGCAAGGAGTACGTGGCGCTTGCAGGATTGGGGCAGGGCAGGAGGAGACTTTGCATTCTCCCCTCACCCCCAAACCCTGATTAGCCCAGTGATGGGGGGAGCGCGTGAAGTCTCCGGCACTTAGAGTCAACCACCAACTGCACTCTCTTTCAGGGTGGGGGCAGATTTCTCGTGTTCTCCCTGGCCCCAGGCTCTAACAGTTCTGTCTAGGGAGGCAGGGAAAAAGATTTCATTCACTACCCCACTCACAGACCAATCAGGATCTATGGGCGGGGAAGCACAGAAGTGTCCCATCCCTTCTGCCTGAGGTCCCACCCCTTCCGGGGTGTCCTGGGCCACTTAGAAAATTTCTGAAGTGGCCCCTGGTCAAAAAATCATTGCCCACCTGTCATAGTCCATAAATATCTATATGAAGGAAAAAGCTTGGAATATAAACTAGTAGATAAAGATATGATGAAATCTAATGGCTGGATATTGAACGGAGATGAATTTGGAATAGAAATAAGGCCAAATATTTAGCCGTGAAGATAATTTGTCAAGAGTTGTAGTGGATCCTCTATTACTGGAAAACTTAAAATCAAGATGGGATTTTTTTTCTAAAAGATATGCTTTAGTTCAAAGAGAAATTTATTCAGGGAAGTCCTGTATCTTGTGTTCTACAGGAGATCAGACCAGATGATCACAATTGTCTCTTCCAGACTCACAGTCTATGAACTCTAGTTAACAAACATGTTTGTAAATGTAAATACAGACATTCCTGAAATGTCTCAGAGGGATAGCCATACTAGTCTGTAACTTTAAAAACAATGAGTAGTCCTGTGGCACCTTAGAGAGCGACAAAAATATATATAGTATCGTGAGCTTTTGTGGGCAAAATCCACTTCTTCAGATGAGCTTCCAGGATACTTGTGTTTATTCCTGTTTGTCATTCATCCAAGTCTGAATATTACAAAAAAGATTTTGTTGCAGTCATCTCAAATAATTCCCTTCTATCCTTGATGCTTATACTCTTGAAATATTTGTAAATGGCTATAATATAATCTTTTCTAAACAATTCATATTTGGATTTTTGAATCTTTCCTTATATCTATTACCCCATCATCTCTGTTATTCAATTTTGCTGCTTGTCTCAGAACTGCCTTTAATCTGTCTTCATCTTTCTGGTAATAAGATGCCTAGAACTGAACACAGTGATCAGTCATGTAGTGAGCCTTCTGATTATATGAATTAGTTGTAATTACATTTTGAAAAACAAAGCCACAGTGCAATTATACTTTAATTGCAATGTAACTACACTATAATTCAAGTACTCTTATTATATACTGTGATCTTTATTCCTCGGTAATGAGGAGTAAATTGTTTTAATATGGACAGACATGAAAAATTCCAAATCAAATCATTGGTGAGGTGCAAAAAGTTTGACTAAGTTTCATTTCTCTAATATTTTTCATGCATGGGTGTCCTTTCACTATTTAGTTCTAGCAAGGACTAGAAATTGAAGCGCTGAAATTCAGCAAGAAAGGTTCTTGTAATCTTTCCATCCCAATAGGAAGAAAGGGGTATCAGAGATGTCATGAGAAATTATGTCATATAAGAAAGATTTCCAGTCCAGGTGTATAAAGCCAAGAGCTGGCACTTTGGGTAAACTTTAAATTCTCATTACAATGAAATTGCAGAAGCTTTTGAAGTTTCCTCATCGCTGCTCTTGGATAATATTTGTTTCCTCCATGATTTTGATACTTTGCTGGTGATGAACTGAAGTTGACAATTAGTCTTTTGAAAGACCAGAATATCAAAAATCAACTGTACGCATGTGCACTTCCAGTTATTCTTTACGGCTCCTTAGGGCTGTAGAGAAGATGTGATGGCGAGAGAACGAGGCTAATTTGAACATGAATCAGACATTGCAAAAACCTCTCAATTGTTAATTATTTCTTTGTGGTTCTATAAATTCTTTTAGTCTTTTCAACGTAAGTTCAATGGAAACATGGGACTTCTGATTGTTATTAATAGTATCATTGAGGAAAAAGGCATGATCTGTGATCTAATCAGACCACAAGGAAGCAAATTTCAGAGCAAGGGTCTTTGTCATGAGAAAGTCCTATCCTCAGACATGAAAATCTAGGTAGGGTCCTCTTCAATATTTGAGCACACTGAAAACAGGACTATAAAATCTCTATTCTCCAAATCATTAAGCATTTTTCAGATCTAATCCAACTCTTTGCATTACACCAGGAAACAAACTAGGAAGTCTTTGAGGAACTGGATTCAAAATACTGCTTAAAAATACAGGTGGCCCCCAACTTGCGATGGGGAAGCATTGCAGGACAGGGACATCGTAACTCAAACCCACATTTACGATAGGCGCCATGCACCGTCGTAAATGAGAGCAAAGGACATAAGTCGGGGGTTTTCGGACCCTTCCACACTTACAAAAATGGTCATAAGAGTGGGGGATCGCAACTCAGGCCGTGGTAACGCGAGGGTTTCCTGTAAGCATCTGACATTTCCATGTAATTTACTAAGATAATCTGCTATAGTGTACATTTCAGCAATTCACTTTGGATATGACAAAAGTATGGCCAACAGAGGCAAGGCCTTCATCTCAAAGAAAAGATAACCTTCGTACCAAACACTTATGGAAGAGATTATTTGGGGGTACATCTACAGCATGAACATCCAGAAGCAGCTGTGGATCCTACAGGACCCCCTGGCTGAAGCAATTAAACAGCTGTCTACACAACTGGAAGTCTCCCAACTTCCCTATATTCACCTGTATCTTACCCAAGGATGTGTCTTTGTCAGTAGAAATATTTATTGTCTGCTGTACATATAATGATATTCAAAACATTTTAATTGGTTGGAAACAGGCAAAAAATAAGAATCCGATATGCATTCTTTGTCATCTTCTGAGAAGTACTTTTAACTTCATACATGAATATATAAAGTATCTCTCAGGATGGCTTTGGGACAAAAACACTGATAACTTGTAAACTGAAGTTCTCAAAAAGTAGTATCCCCAGAAGCAGACTTTCATTCTTAAACATGTGAAGATGGTGGTATTCCTTCAAAAAGAAGCCAAAGATGATGCAAATGCTGTGTACAAATCTGATGTCATGGATTTTGGCACTAAGCTGAACCTATTTGAAAACCCAAAACATATACTTCAAAAACTGAGATGAATGTCTGGCTTTGGTGGATAACAGTAGTTTTGTGTCCCTGTGGGGGTCCAGACCCCCACAATGGCTGCGGGGGGAGAGAGAGGGGGGAGGCTCAAAGGCAAGGTCGATGTCCCTTTTTACAAGGACCGTAGGGTCTCAAAATATGAATTCTCCTTTTTAGGATAAATACGGCCATATAGAGCTAGTCCAAAAAGTGCTGTTCCCTCTTTTAGGGTAAATACAACCCTATAGGCCTAGTCCAAAAAGAACTGTCCTCTCTTTCAAGGAGAATATGGCTCTGCAGGCCTAGTCCCAAACACAGTTGTCTCTTTCCGGAAGGCTCTCTGGCCTGAATGCCTAAGGCCCTGGTAAGTCTCCCCCGGCTTTTAGGGAGATGAGCGCTATAGGGTAGGGAGTTAGGGGGACCTGGGCCCTCCCGCTCCACTGGGTCCCAACCCAGGGCCCTGTTGGCAGTGTATGCTTTCACTGCCAGCTCAGTGGGGCTTCCCGCCAAAACGCACTGAGCTCCCGGGAGGGAAAACCCTTCGCCCTGGTTACTTCCTGCCGTCCCTAACGTCATCCCCTTCTTGGGGCGTTGCTTGATGGGTACAACTCATGAAGATAGTCTCCCTGGTCAGGGCGGTCACTGAGGCTGTGGTGACTGCGATTGCTGCTGCCAGAGCTGCTGCGACTGCAGCGGCTGCTGCTGGAGCTGCAGCTCATGGGGTGGTGGTGGCTGCCAGGACTGGTTGGGAACTCTGGCCTGAGCTTCTTCCCTACTGGCAGTCTGCCCAGACTGAGCTGCTCCATTGGCTTTTATGCAGCTCCAGCACTTGGAGCATGCCCAGTCTGGGAAGAAGGGCGGGACTTCCTCCGCCCACAGAATCTTAGTCCACCTCCTTCCCCCTCTTCAGTGCGGGGCACATCCGCCCTGTCACCATCCCCATAAATGTAAAAATGTGTATTTTTCAGCTGATCACATGTAGAAACCAGATGTTCTTTATTAGCCTTTGTCACATCAGTTTCAAGTACACTGAGGACTAAGAAACCACTCAACTGTACAGTTTGTATGTTACATTTTGACTGATTGTAAAGTATGGTTTATAGAGAACGATAAAAGATGAAAGGCTGCTAGTGAAATGTTTGGTTTGTACGTGTACCTAAAGCAATCTGTAAACTAGCAAAATGATTTGGCAGATACACCTTAGCACATGGAAAACTGACAAAAACTGTAACTCTTTTTTAAGCATATTTCTCTCACTGTTGTGAACTTCATGCATAAAAGCTTATGTCCCCAACTCAGAAAACCACTATGTAACTTGAAGCATGCACTTTTGATGGGATTATACAAGTTTCAATATACTGTACGCAGTTAGGTATTTTCTTGGCTTGGGGCCTTACTGCCCAAGTATACATTCATTTTTACATGTAGTGACATTGTGGCACTGTAGTATCCAAAGGCTTACTGGATATAACAGAATTTCGGAGTAAGCCTCCTAGCCAGGGCTTAAGGTTAGGCTAATGGGACTCATGCTAGCCCTCTACAAATAGCTGTGTAGACAGCACTTTGATGTTGTGGCACAGGCAGATACTAAGGCTCTAAAGCCTATGGAGGAGAGCCCAAGGCTTCAGAGCCCAGGTTGCAACTTCAAAGTGCTGTGTGCGCAGTTATTTTGAGTGCTAGTGTGAGCCTTGCTAGTCCTAGTTTATTGACCAAAGTTAGGAAACTTTTTCCAAAACGATGCAGATACATACTTCTTCACTGTTTGATTCTGTAGCAGGTAAAGAATCAACATTTCGACATGCCCTGTTTTGCTAACAAGTATTGCTCTGTTTTATATGAATTTTTGGACAAGTTGATCTCTGTTTGCAATGAATTAGTGCTAGAGAGAGAATGCATTCTATCTTTGTCCCTTTTTTGGAGTCTGATTGTGGAAAAAAGTCACATGCAGTATGTTTAGTATTTGTGTGCCTCATCAATTCCAGATTTACTTAACTGGCTGATTTAATCATTCAAGACATACATATTTTTCACAGAATCATAGAATACTAGAACTGGCAGTGACATCGAGAGGTCATCAAGACCAGTCCCCTGCCCTTATGGCAGGACCGAGTACCAGGTAGATTATCCCTCATAGATGTCTATCTAACCTACTCTAAAAATCTCCAGTGATGGAGATTCCACAACCTCCTTAGGCAATTTATTCCAGTGTTTAACCACCCTGACAGGAAGTTTTTCCTAATGTCCAATCTAAACCTCCCTTGCTGCAGTTTAAGCCCATTGCTTCTTGTCCTATCATCAGATGACAAGGAGAACAATGTTTCTCTCTCTCCTTCTTGTACCACCCTTTTAGATACTTGAAAACTGCTACTGTGTCCCCGCTCAGTCTTTTTTTTTTCTAAACTAAACAGATCCTATTCTTTCTGTTCCCATTGTGGAATACTTTAGACATCTGCTTAAAGACAAGCATTCTAAATGAATGGAAACGTTCCAAGGGAAATTTTAGTAGGCTTATCTGTTACATTAGGGCTACAGATAATGAAGGTGTATTTTAATCAAAGATCGCTTTTATCTTTAATATGTCATCAATTGATTTCAATAGTAACACGAAGGAAATGAACTGGAGAGAATGATAGTCAATGGAAAAGTGGATCCATTAAAAAAAATCCTGCTAATTCTAGATCCATAAAAGGGCCTTCTAGTGAAAAACACAGAAGAGAAGCAAATTTATTGTCATTGGCTAAATATTTCAGTTAAATGAAATGGTAAATGTTATAAAGTATCAGAGTTGCATCATGTGCTATATGTTGTTTTCTGTTCCTAATGCAGAATCCATTTTAAATTTATTTTTTACCATCCTTTTAGGTTCAACCATACTCTTTTCCAGGACCCCAGGGTCAACTGCAGTTCTGTTTTATTATTTTATTTTACTTTAGCTCATTACACCTTGTGATTCAGTGGAAACACAATACAATCTTAATTTTAATTAATGGCAAATTTAACAAGTCTGTTCTCTGAACTTACGTGTATTAGGCTGAAAGTGCTGTCATTTTATTAACAGTTGGGGCTACTGATTCAATAGCTGAATAACTGGCAAAAACTGTAGGTAGGGCAGGGAAACATTTAATTGATTCATAAGTATCTCTTGAGTGAAATGCACTGAAGAATGTTGGGTTGTTTTGTTGTTTGTTTGTGCATTTGGGACGCAGCTGTTGTTTCCTCTGGGATTTAACAGCTGTCAGTATTGTTAATGACATCAAATTCATGCATTAAAATCGTCTCATTCCTCTCCATTGAAAAGGTGGATATAAAAAGCAATGCCACATCCTCCTTTGTGAAGGAATGAAAATCCAAGGAAAGATAACTGCACTTATTACAAAACCACAGACCGGAGCTTCTGTTGATGGAATCTCGTAATGAGTAATTAAGCTACTTTGCAGAAGTCAGCGCTGTCACATTTGCAATTGGGTATTTCCATTCCCCTGTGGATGCAGCTGGGAAAAAGAATAGTAAGGTGATAAAAGAAAGAAAAATAAAATTGTTCTGGAAATATCTTTGTGGCGCCTTAGAGGTTTCAACACAAAAGTAGCTACTAAAAATTAGCCTACAGAAATAATGTTCTGTCTAGTGTGAAAGACACTCTCTTAAAACATTCACACTTATATCAGTGAGAAACAAAAAACAATGGTTTTATTTTGCTATTCTACCCTCTCTCGAGGGTATACCAACAGCAGTGATTTTTTTCTTTACCTCCTACTTTGTAAATGAAAGCTGGGAACTCTGAACATTCAGCCGTGGTTTAGAAAATATGTCACACAGTGGGGGCTTTGCATACTTTTGAGTGGAAATATAGTTTTTTTTTGGGGGGGGGGAGGGAACTGGTCTAGATTCTTTGCAGCAAAGTTCAAATAGTGCTTATGCTTTGAAACAGATTTATGAATCTTATGCCCCTAAAAATTCCAATTATTGAAAGTAACTCTGAATAGATTGAATGGTGCTTTCCTCTTTTTATTTCCTTTTGTGTCTTTCTGGTTATTAAGGGTGTGTCTAGACTACAGGGTTTTTTTGGCAAAAGTTGGCTTTTGTTGACAAAACTATACCTGCATCTACACTATTGCTGTGTTCTGTTGACAGTAAGTCGACAGAATGCGGCAGTTTTGTCGACAGCGGTAAACCTCATTTTACGAGAAATAACGTCTTCTTTCAAAAGCACTGTTTAAAAAAAAAGGCGCTATTGCATGGAAACTGTGCTGTTTCGAAAGAAAGCATCTAGACTCTCTTTCAAAAAAGCAGCTTGCTTTTTCGACAATATTGATCGTAGTCTAGACACTCTTTTTTGACAGAGGCTTTGTCGACTGTAACCGTTGACAAAGCCTCTGTCGAAAAAGGCGTGCAGTCTAGATGTAGCCTAAGAAATTATCTTGGTTATAACTTGCTTTTTTCAAGTATATTTTTTAGAGGCAAACGTGAAGCATCAGGTGTAGTGTCCTGAATAGCTCTATCCTCTTCCAAGTCATAGTTTTTGTGCAGAAACACCCTGGTTTTTACATTCTCATACAGCAACTGTTACCAGAAAATCAAATTAAATTAAACCCCCAAAAAGAAATCAACTAGCTAGCAAAATGAATTTGCAGTGAACCAGTTTATTTGAAATTTCTGAGGGGTTCACTGAAATACTATTAAATACACAGGAATAAAAGATTTAATTGGAATAACCAACTCCCAAACCAGATAATGAAATATGAGTGTCTGCTGTGTCACATCAATAAACATAGGGAGTTCTTTCCAACACACACTGTATCTGCTTTAGAACTATTACTGTGGAAAGAGTAAAACGTCATTTGCTCATGATAATCTCCTATATTAGCAGATCCAGGGGAAGATACATAACTACAGTTTGTTTTGATTGGTTGCAGCAGTGAAAGTAACTTAAAATGTCTTACAGTTACTGTCCTTTTGCAACCTGGATCCCTGCCAGCTCTTTAAATAACTCCTTGCTGGCTTTTGCCAGCACCTGGGTATATCTGCTTATTTTCACCGCTGATCAGTTGAAATATCAATGAATGGCACCATTTCCCAATCCTCACATAAATAATACAAATTAGATAAAGATGGCATATGTACCAAACATTCCTTAATATCTCAGTAGTCGAGTACATCTTTGGAGGATTCTAAAATTTGTCTTGGCTTTCACTGAATAGCAATTCCCCCCCCCTCCCCCCGGGGCTCTGTTGATAATTAGAGGATATGTCTACACTTGCAGCCTATTTTGGAATAGGGCTGCAAATGTAGGCATTTGGAATTGCAAATCAAGCCCGGGATTTAAATATCCCATGCTTGATTTGCATCTTCCCGGCCGGGTGCCATTTTTTGAAATTTACAAGCCCGGAATAACTGCCCGCGTCTACATGCGGCAGTGAAACAGGCGTTCGAAATAAAGCCCTATTTCAAACTACCTGTTATTCCTCCTGCAATGAGGTTTAACAGGTAGCTTGAAATAGGGCTTTATTTCAAATGCCCGTTTCACTGCCGCGTATAGATGCGGGCAGTTATTCCGGGCTTGTAAATTTCAAAAAATGGTGCCCGGCCTGGAAGATGCAAATCAAGTACGGGATATTTAAATCCCGGGCTTGATTTGCAATTCTGAATGTCTACATTTCCAGCCCTATTCTGAAGTAGGCTGCAAATGTAGACATACCCAAACTGAACTTCACAGATCCCAAAAAGGTCCTGGTCATCTCCATGAAAGTAACTTTAGTGCCCTGTTTCTGCCGGCCTGAAATTCCACCAATCTGTGACTAAGAAGTTGCATGCTAGTCTTGTCAGAGAGAGGTTGTAACACCACTTAAACCATTTTAGTGCTACTGGATCAGCCTATGCTTTTGAACAGCAGGAGCAGAAACAGGAACAAATGGAAAAGACAAGGGAGAAACAACCAAGGGAGAAGCTCAAATGGGTCCTGTACATTTGAATTGCATTCAGTCTAAAGAGATGATGACTAGTTCTACTCACTCTGGATACCATTGGACCCCTGTTATTATCTTCTTTCAGGGGAAGGGCTTGAAGGCACAGAAAGACTGTAGGGATAGAGTCTGAAAGAAGCATGTATCCAGCCATTCTTCTCTTCTTACCTGAGATGCTAGAGGTCCACGTGTGCCCTGATGCCAACTCCTTGCCGCCCTGAAAGGACAAAGGCAAGGAGACCTATGGGCTGATGGAGATTGTTAGGAAAATTCGACACTATCATCTACAGCAGGAAAAAGTCCCATGCAATGGCAGGGTGAAGTGTTAGGTGGTGATTTGGTTTTCTCCCTCTCCCCACCCAATCATGCTCCGAGAGATCTTATTTCTGAACTATACTCCCTGTGAGAATTGGGTGTTACCAGTCACCAATGTTGATATGGCTTCCTTTTGCAGAGTAAGCTTGTCCCCAAGCTAGATTCTTCTTCGACTGACCCACATAGGCTATTAAGGCATGAAAGGCTGCATCAGCTTACTTTGAGTAATTACTTGGAACAAACCTCTGAAAGTTCCACTTTTGAGGAGGAAAACAGAAAGCAATGTTTGTCCTGAAATTGTCCAAAAGGATACAATTCTGTACTTAAGCTTGCTATGAGCAACTAGTTTGGTTTTGCTTCAGAAGCACTCGAGCCCATTCTACCAGTCAAGAAGATACTTCTACAGCTATCTATTACTGGAGATCATGACAAAAGGACTGCTATCATCATTTTATAGATGGGGAAACCAAGGCTCAGAATTTAAGTGTCTTGCCCAAGGTTATACAGCAAGTCAGTAGCAGCAACCTGGCTCTCATACTCTTGCTAACAGAACCATTGAGCCATGCATGCTCTCTTCTACAGTGTACTTTTCCCTATGAAGGTAGCCAGCTGTTCCCTATTAATGTATAGATAATCTTTAGCCTATGCACAAGTGTTTATGTATGTGAATTTAACAAGTTCAGGTGTGTGTGTGTGTGTGTGTATTTGCTTGGTAGATAATATTGTTGCTGCACATCCTTCATTATCTCAAAGACCTGCATTACATTAAGAGCTGTATATTTAAAAAGATGCTGGCAGTAACTACCACTGACAACCCGCACCCTTTGAAATAGGGTCCATCCGTGCTACTGCATAGGAAAGGCTCTGCACATTGATCTATGGATTTTTCATTTGCTTTCAAACAGTCTTGCTTGTGTGTGTCTGCAAAACGTGAATAAGCAAAGTTTGAATCACTTTGACTTTGGAAAGCATGAGTCTGAGCAATTGCCTTGGGAAAATACACCACCTTTTGACTAAATAGATCTGTCAGAAAGAGCCAGAGTACAGTATGCCATTGCTGAAATACATGTGTGTACTAGTAAACTGGACCCAGCCAATTAAACATCAAAATGTTGGCTGCATTCAATTCACAGGAAGACTTATGTAAGTTCATTTTCATAGTGTGTGTTATGTGTCTTTAGACTTTAACTGACAGATTCCCACAGTGAATAGACTAGGGAGTTATCAATTATATGGTTAGCTGTGCACTGCAATTGCATGCTCTGTAGCTTTCTGACAGAAGAAGGCAGAAAGAGATAGAAGTAGAATAATTCTGGTTCAGCAGGACTGTTTGATATTTCAAGCTAAAACCTAAAATCATTTTTAAAAGTCTGAGAAAATGGTCCTTTGAATCCTGACCACTACAAATTCTTCTCTTCATAGCTTGTTGAATTATAATGACTCAATTTTGCCCATACATTGCCTTTTACTGAGCTTGAATATTTGGGGTTTGCTCAGTAATTAGTACAGTAGTGTGATACTAATTTTCAAGCATTCCTCTCTGAGATCATTGAATAACTTTTGTCTAATTATCACAAGGTATTTCATAGGGAACTCAGTGATATGTATAAATCCCTGTGATTTCTTGCCATATAGCTGCAGTATTCATTTTTCAAATCATGAGCATATCCAAGTCCCACCTTTGGGTGACATGTATAAGTGTGAGTGACTTTTACCACTGCCATTTTCAATCTTTGTGTGCATCAATTTGGCAGGATGTTTAAATTAATTACATGTTTGCCGTTTCCACAGCAATGTGTAATGTACTGCTGTTTTCTCAGCAATCACACACAAGCTACTTTGCTCTTGACAAGAAAATCATGCCTATTCTTGTCAGAATGGCTATCCAAGGCATTAAACTTGTTAAGCCAACTAAGCAAGAACCCAGGACACTAATTTTTGATGTCTCATGCATGAATTTCCCTTTCAGGGATGGCCATTGTCCATCTTACACACATACTCCTTAATTTACATACTCAGACCAATCCTCTAAGAACTTGCATTTAGCCTGTGGAAGAAAAACAGAAGAAGAGGTAGAGTAGAAGCAAATTGCATCCATATTTACGTATAATAAAGAGCTACAAAGTATGATCACTCTGGAGCCTGGTTTGCAGAGCTCTAGCTTGAACCATCAGTATGAATCATGTTTGGTAGGACCTATAGTCTTCACATACAACAATCTGATATTATAGTGGGCATCTGGAAGGGATAGCGAAAAGAATATATTATATATTGATTCAGAATTTCCCTTTTCCATCACTTGTTTCCCTGTAAGTTCTTTAGTTGAAAACAAATCCAACAGAGAGAGTAAGGAACTCAAGGCAAAGGGATATAGCACAAATAATTTCTAAGGTTCACGAGAATATTTGATGACTGTTATGTGTTTTTCGGAGTATTGAATGCCAATATGGAAGTAGGCAATGAGCAGTGTCAGTGTATTTAAGAACATCAGAGTTAGATATGAGGGTCTGATTTTCAAAATAACTGCTGACACAATTGCATGACTAGTTTGTATTCATCTTTACTGCATTTGCACCCTGAATGTGGGTATGTGCACTAGAATGGACAAGTTAGACCCACCAAAGCAAATTTTGGCCTACTTCATGCATTTATGAATACATTTTTGTGAATGCAATTGCATCGGGTATTTTTATATTCTAATGATGTAAAACAATAGTTTTTGTTCTGTTCCCTTTTCAGAATCTTCTTTATTTTTGTTCTTCAAACTTTTTTTTTCTTTCTCCCATATTATTTGAAGTGAAATGGTAAGACACATGAATATGTATTTTCAGGCAATCCTTTAAAATATAGCTGCAAAAATCCTCTCTATCTAATACCCACTTCTACTAGTGTTTTAACAGAAAACCATCAGTATTAACTGCACAGCTTTTTATCTAAGAATGCGCCTCAACTATAATCATAGGATTTCTTACGTACAGGTTGAACCTCTCTAGTCCAGTGCACTTGGGACCTGACTTGTGCCAAACCAGATAATTTGCTGAACCACAGGAGCTCAATATTGTCTAGCAGCATTATCAACACTTCCACTGCTTACTGGGCTCTTAGAAGATATTTAGGGGTAAGTTAGAGCTAAATAACAGCACAGGACACTGAGAGCCAGGATTGATGGCTGTAAACAAACTTTATGGGACCACGGGAAACTTGGCCACACTCATGAAAAGTGGACATCTAGCTAACAAAAATCATGCCAGACTACGGAGGTTGCCGGACTAGAGAGGTTCAACCTGTATAAATGAAGGAAGTTAAATATTGAGTAATTTATTAGTTGAGTAGTCGATGGAATTTCCATCGACTACTCGACTAGCCCTACTGGGCTCCTGTACATTTCAAAAGAAGAATGCGGAACTCCGCATGCAACCCAGGACCCGAGGGAAGTCCCACTGACTCCGGGCTGCACGCAGGTGTGCCAGCTTTGAAATGTACAAGAGTCCCCAGGAGGGGCTCTTTTGCATTTCAAAGTTGAAGCGCCTCCATGGAGCCTGAGGTCAGTGGGGGACTCAGAGTCCCGCATGGCATTTACCCAGAACCGACTCTGAGCGGTTTGAAATGACACTCTGGAATCCTGGATCAGCTGAGGAGTTCCCAGCTGATCCTGAGTTCCACGTGCCTGCCCCTTTGAAACGCCTTAGCAGTGGGGAGGGAGGGAGGAATTGACTAGTGAACTCGACTATCTGATAAGCATTTACTTATTGGATACTTGACTAGTGAACTAGTCCTTAACATCCTTCTTATAAACTTGAATCCTGTATATTTTATTAGAGATGACCAAATCAGAAGTTTCATATCCAAACTTCTTTGAGTTTCAAAATTTGAATTTGCCGCTAAGAATTTGTTTTGATCCTTCTGAGCTCTAAAACCAAAGGGGGGAGAGGCTATTTTCAGCCTCTGGATTGAAAGCATACAATAACTCACAAAAACAGGTTATTTATTGCGTAAGACTTTCATCACTTTGGACTGAATTCTCCTGAAAACATTTTTGGATTTTTGGTGCTATTGAACTTGAATTCTAACCCTGATATGGCTGATGACCCAAACACTGCCCTAAATATAAATCCATGTCTAGACCCATTTTGGTTGAGTTTATCACACTATAGCCTTTGTTCAGTATGACACTGGCCACTCTGGTACTCTTCTCATCCGTACAGAAAAAGTAAAAGTATATACACCACTTTCATCATGTGTTTTATAAACAATATTTTAAGCACACTATAAAACACTTAGGGAAAATTTTAAATTTGGCGGGAACACAGTTAAATCTGGAGGTCTAACATTTCTACCTGAACTATAAACTACAAGTGTACCAGATACGATTGGAATGTTAAGATAGGGCGACAGTTATGTGCATTCATTCCAAGGTGCTCTTCTCTGTCAATTATGTATTTCAATTTTTTCTAGCACTTTTAGAGATATAATTATACATTTGGCTGCTAGCCTTTTATGTTTTCCTCCCATCACTCAGGTGAATGTTATAGAAGGACACACACTTTCCCATATGGCATTCTAATAGTTAAACAAAGGAAAAGCTAAATGGAAGAAATCACAAGCAGATGGGCGTCAAAGTGGCCCAAGAAAGATGTCTAGGCATGTTCCTCCTCTGGAAAAAAGCAGTCAGCATTCTAGGAGGCGATGAATAAGTGAACTCTGATCTTTACTAAAATAATGGGAAGTACTTAGTGAAGGTATAACGCAGACTGGCTCTAAACTCATATCACAAGTGAATGTTTAGAAACCCTGTTTTGGGCGTGGGGTCTGTCTGTAATCTCTACAGGTTATGGAGTACTCCTTGTCTGACCATAGGATTATTAGAGGGGGTTACTACTTCTGGGCTTCTTATCCCACTTCCAGGAAACCTAGGGAGCTATAAATACTAAAGGCTATATTTCCAGTAACAAGGCATCCATCTGTAATTTTTAGTTTAGGAAGGGCCTTTTCGTTCATAAGAGACTCGCCTTCTGAAAATCACTCTATAAGCAGCTCATTCTTTATCAATTTTGCGCTTTATTTCATGCTTCCCACTTCCCCATTTATATTATTTTCCCTAACAATGCACATTTTTCTCTTTTGGGAGTGGAAATATGACTTTTGTGAGAGGATGTTGCGTGTTCAAATGACCTATTTCCCAAGCATTCCACACGGTAAGTTCCCTCCGCTACTGAAGCTACCTCTGAGCAATGAGTTAACGCAACAAAGAAAAATCAGTGTATTTGCAGTGAGCAGAGGATAACAGTGCCTAAACTTTACTATTTGGGGTAGGGGGGATGGGAGACACTGAAAATTGCTTTTTATAATTAAAAAGGGAATCTCAGATGTTTTATATCTTGAATATTTACAATAAAACCTTCAAGTGCTTGTCAAGAGGGTAATGTGTCATTAGCAGGAGCCTTTGCCTCTCTTCTCCTCTCGGACATGACAGTGCAGCAGGATAAGAGAA
This sequence comes from Pelodiscus sinensis, assembly GCF_052426305.1. NCBI lineage: Eukaryota > Metazoa > Chordata > Testudines > Trionychidae > Pelodiscus > Pelodiscus sinensis. The sequence goes on from NC_143063.1 coordinate 38,562,018, forward strand.
GAGTAATTATAGTTCAGCAGGGCTGCCAGGTGTGATAAATGAGTAATCAGCACACAGGAGCCCCAGTCCTCAAAGGAGGACTATTACAGTGTTATCAGCTGCAGGCCTGGGTGTACCGGGGCCTCTCTTAGAGACAGAGACAGGGTCCTGCGCTGTTCAATTCAGCACACTGCCTGTGAGACCTTTGATGTCTTTTAGTTTTGTCACTGGCTTCTTTGTGCTACTGCGGATGGGGAGGGGGAGAGGTTGTGGTTCTAGCATCTGCCTTCTGCTAATATTTATATAACACACTTGCCTGCTCTCCCTGCTAAATCCTGTTTGTTTCTTTACTATTCTTTGTCACAAAGTGTGGCAAAAAGCAGCCTAGCGATAGCTTTTTATTCTTTCTCTTGCCTTCTTGCTTCTTTGACCGTGTGTGTGTGTGTGTGTGTGTGTGTGTGTGTGTGTGTGTGTGTGTGTTCTGCTGACACAAGACCAACTGGTCAGTCGTTTTTAGCACCGCGGCACTGTGGGTAGAGATTTCTCTTGCAGCAAACTTAAATATGATCAGCTTGCTGGTGATCCCAAAGTCTCATTAATGTCAGGTCGTATATACTATGCTGCAACCCTGTGTCCTGGTTGTGCTGCTGTTCAAACAGTTAAAGTCCTCTTGACATGATTCATTTGTTTATTATGGCTGGAAATGGTTACATATCAAAACCGAGTAAAGCATTTGATTAAAATTAATCAAAACCTAATTCAAACAATCAGTGGAACATTGATCCTCTCCATATTTATTCCCCTTCAAGTTCAGTGCTGCCAATGACAACTCTGGAACAAGGATAACATTAAAATAATACTTAAAATTTTGAAAAAGGCATCTTGCTACAGCTCTAATATATTGCTATTAAGGAGAAGGACATAATGTGCCTTGAAGAAAAAAAATGTTGGGCCGACACTTTTGATGCAAAGGTTATTTTTACAATACTTGCATTTTTATCGGTTGATGTATTTTAACTGGAGCCCTGATAATAGTTGCAAAAAATTATTACTCTAGCATGGAGCTACTTATCTGACAAATGCAATGTGAATGGTCTTGTTCTTATCAATGAGATCAGATTTCAAAAAAAAAATGAATACAAGGAATGAGGCGTCGCTTTGTGAAGAGATAACCTTGCAGGCATGAACTTGCAAACCTGAATAAAAGGATGTCTTCTATGAAATAATCTGTGCATAAGTGCAATCAGGTCAGACTGTAATAGACGGTGGGGGGGTGGAATCAAAAGGGGGAAAAACTCATTTCATCACAGTTAATGGCAAGGAAAAGAAGGACTTTCTTTGGAGCGGAGCTGTTGTGACAAAGACCTGGGCTTTGGCGTGTCATGCACCATTTGCCGTTGCACTAGCACTCTTTTCAAGAGCTGTGAAGCCATTATTGTAATGTGAAAAAAGTAGAAAGAAATACCTGCTCTTGGTCATTGGAAGGGCAAATGAGGTGCAAGTAGCCCCCCTCCCCTTTTATATGCTATTTGTGCAGGGAGGTTTGTAGATTCCCTCCGGGAAAACTCCACTGGGATGCAGGAAAGATCACCGTGCCCTTATAAACAACACTTCTTGGCACTGTTTACCTTCTTTCATGACTTTGCTGCCTGAGAAGGAGGACAGGGCCGTTAGAGGCCCAACTGCAACTAACGTTTACTCTCCTTTTGTCTTTCAAGAAGTGAAACCTTTAGAATATCCAACACCTAGAGCTTTTGGGGGGAGGTTGCTGTTTTGTTGTTATATTAAAATATAGAACACTGCCTACATGCAAGGTAAAGTTATCTCTTGATCAAATAAAACCTATAGTCTGTTTGGAATTTATTTGCATTGGGAGGGGGGATCCTTTGTTCATAGGTGTGACTTTAAACAGTCTTTATTTGCAAGCTAAATACTTTATAGATTATAGAAATCTGGTTTTCACTTGGAGGCTGAATAAAGTAGATCATATTATACATGAAAGATACCTATAGATGTAAAATGTTGCCACAGATCTTTTAAAGAGGAAAAATCAGATCTGGCTTGTTCTTGTATAGTTTATAGGCAAAGCAAGATGACACATACAACCCTGCAGCCGATTCCCAGGACTGCTAAAGTGTGAAGAACAAGAGTGACATTCTAGTCTTCCATAAATCACTATAAAAATGTTTATGAACCCTGCAATTTACTGTCTTTTAAATGCAAATTGAAAGGGGCATCCTTGCCAGCGCAAAGGAGACCTGCAATGGCCTAATGCCATTGTAAAATGCTGCAAAAGGCTTCAGAAATTGTGTGATCTTAAATAGTTCTATTTTTTAAATGATTTTGCCCTTATACATTATCAGCAGCTTTGTTAATTTGATTTAAATGGTCTCTCCGAATTGCAGAAAGGTAGTTGTGAGCACTGTGCTCTATAGAAACCATTCACAGAACCTTTCAAGGAGTTACATTTTAATTTGGCACACAGTGAAGTGAAGTTTATCATTCAGAGACAAGTAGTTAGAAAGGCCATGTTGGTTCAAAATATATATAAAGCATTTTTTTAACCTCACTAACTACAGATAAAGTAGCAAAGTTTGTTCCTCCTCCTGCCTTCCTCAAAGAGAAATAAATGCAACAATCTCTTCATAAGGGAATGGTTCAGTCATTTTCCGCTGGGGATTATTGACCTTTGAGTCCGTCAAACATATAGAATCCTTTGGAAGAGGAAGTGGAGATAACCACACAGTTCCCACTTAATGTTTTTCAAAAACCATAGTGATTTTCTGCATTCAGAAAAAAAGTAGGGCCTCTACCAATTCCAAAATCTGTAAACCTCATTCTGCGAGGTATAACACCTATTCTGAAATAGCTATTTCGAAATAAAGCTTATGTAAATGCTCCACTGCTGTTATTTTGAAATAGCTCCTTAACAGGGCCATTCTAAGTTATTCCTCCCTAGTGCCTCTTGGGGCTCTAAATCGAGATAGCATGTCTACATTAGGGAAGCCCGCCTTGGACTAATTTTGAGGCTTCCCTGCAGTTTAGACGTGCTATTTCAAAATAAGCTATTTTGGATTAACTGTTCCAGAACAGCTTATTTCGAAATAGCCATGCAGTGTAAATGTACCCTTAGTTTACATTACAATGTGATTCTAACATAAAACTACTGGTGCTACCATCATGCAAGAAGCTTAAAATACTGCACTTTGCTAGTATCCACATATTCATCTGATTGTTTTATTTTCATTAACTTTAATATATAGGTATTATTATCTCTCAGGCGTTAAAACAAGATGCTGGTGTTCTCAAGAAAAGTTATATTGTGGTAAGGTACTGACTGCAATATGCTCTTTTCTAAGTCTAGTGTATAAGCTTTGTGTGTACAGCATGTTGTATTTGAGATATTGTGTCTGACAGTGAAGTAGCCACCCTCTGTGCTCCTGTGACCATATAATCTGCTTTCATATCAGGAATCTGTATATCTCTTAAGATATGAATCCTACATTCATTCACTCATTTTTAGATAGATGGACAGACATTCTGTACGACTTAAGGAAACATACATTGTGACTGCAAAAAAAAAAACAACCAAAAAAACCTCCAACTGCTACCACAGAGGAAATATTTGACTGGCTCTTTGAAATCTGGGCTTTGGAGAGGAAAATGGAGTGTTTTGGGGGAGGTTGTTTGGTTTTTGGTAAAAATCCATATTCATTGTTGTCTGCCAATATTATCTCATTGCTGAGAGGCGACTTTGGAAGAGCTTTTTTAAGCCACAGGATAAAGATGAATTTGAATCTGTCTATACGTTTCTAATGCAATCCATAACTGGCCAACAAATGTAGATATTTGGGAATTGGACTAATTGTATCATCTGACAACTTACAAAACATGCAATGGTTCCCCAATTTCTACAACCATAAAAAATGACATTTGTGTTCCTTATACCAATACTTAGAAATGAACAAAGACTCGTATCTCAGCACAAAATAGTTGAGAAACATAGAGTCAAATGACTGGCCATTTTTTCCCTGACAAACACAGGCCACAATGATGAGTCAGATGAGGAGAGGGGCTAATGTCACTATTGAACATGAGGGACACAATTGCTCAATATGGTCTAACATAGAGGATTTTAGCTACTCCACTATAAGTAAAAGTTGTGTGACCAGCACTGGAGAGCTGCTACTGTGATGCACCTGCTTTATGATTATTGGGTGCACCAGTTACTTGTAACAAGTTACACTGCAGTCTGAGGGAGCAAGCACATTAACACACAGCTAAAATGTCAGTTTCTTTTCACTTGACTAACATGCATGGAACAAGACAGAAAACATTTCAGTGCTACCCTTGTAGAGTATGTCTACACTAGAGTTTTGTCAGAAAAACAGCCGTTTTTCTGACAAAACTTGAGTTACGTCCACACTGCAGTCGCATTCTTTTGAAAGTAAATCGAAAGAACAGAGGGGTTTTTCCAACAGCGGTAAACCTCTTCCAAAGAGGAAGATCTCCTTTTTCAAAAGAGCTCCTTTGGAAAAAGGTGTGTGTGAATGGGGAGAAGGGTTTTCTTTCAAAAGAAGAGGCCTCCAGGAAATAACACAGGTCCCTTGTGGACACTCCGTCCATACTAATCACAACTCTATAGTTCCTGTCTCCTGCCAGCTCTTAAAGCTGCAGGCACCCGCAACAAGCTTTGGTGCAGGAAGCCAGCCGTGGAGCAGCACCCTGACCGCGCGGCTGTCCCTGCCACACAACTCGGAGGTATGGCTGGGCAACAAGCCCCCCGAGACGCCACTGGCCCTCACAGGGAGCAGCCCCAGGGCTCCCAGGATCCACCCAGGGGCAGCAAATGCCGTGTACCCTCCTGTTCTTTGACAAAAAAATACAAAGTTGTTGTGGTTCCACTCAAAACTGGTGTGTTTATTGGGAGTGAAGGGAAGCAGAGAAGAGAAGGGTTGTGGTTGGAAAGATTTAGGGGGGCAAGGAAGATGCCCCTAGTGGTGAGACCCTGGGGAGAGTTACTGGGGTCCTTTTAGAGAGACTCTCCCTCAAGGCCTCCTGGGTGCACACTCCAGCCTGATGTGCCTGGCGGATGGCCGCTGTTCGCGGCTGCTTGAAGGCTGCTTCCACCCCGGGAGGAAGGCCTTCCCCTTGCTCTCCAAAATGTTGTGGAGAACACAACATGCCGTGACCACCTCAGGAATGTTGTGCTCCCCCACATCGAGGTGGGTTAGGAGGCACTTGAAGAGCACCTTGAGGCACCCGAAGGCGCATTCCACCTGCATGTGGTCCCGCATTGAATTGTTCCCTGCTGGGGCCCAGGTGGCCAGTGTAAGGCTTCATCAGCCACGGCATGAGTGGGTATGCTGCATCCCTGATGATGCACAGTAGCATCTGAACATCCTCCACATGAAAGTCCCACTGGGGGAAGAATGTGCCAGCCTCTAGCTTGTGGTAGAGGCTGAAGTTTCTGAATATGCGGGCACTGTGTGCCCTGCCCAATCACCCGACGAAAATGTCCAAAAACTGTCCACGGTGGTCAACCAGGGCCTGCAGCACCGTGGAGAAATAGCCCTTTCTGTTGCTGTATTAGGCTGCTCAATGATGTGGTGCATGGATTTGGATTTGGGTTCCATCTATGGCTCCTCTGCAGCTGGGGAACCCAGGGCAGCGAATCGTGCGATGATGGGGTCAGTGATGGCCCTAACAACCAACAGAAGAAGACAAAGAAACAAACAGAACAGAGAATGAGAGGGAGTTCCTGAGCCCTTGGTAGGTGTCTGCCCCCTTTCCCTCCCCCCCCCCCAACACTCCAGGAGCCACCCCCTATGAGGCTGACCCCCACCCCACAGCAGCAGGTGTGTGTGAAGGCGGGATGGCACAATCCCCCGGGGATAGGGCTGTCCCCCACCCCCAAGCCATCCCTGCACCTCTCCACTCTCCCTTTTTCCTAGGGTCCCCCCTTTCCAATACTTCCCACCCCTCCCTTCAGGGACTGCATCCTGAGAGTGCCTTACCTCCATGAGGAGGGCCCCGACAGTGGACTTCCCCACGCCAAACTGGTTGGCCACCCACAACTGGTAGCTGTCTGGGGTGGCGAGCTTCCAGATGGTGATGGCAACCCACTTCTCCAGGGGATGGCGGACCACAAGTGGGTGTCGCATCGTCAGAGGACAAGGGCAAGCCAGGTACACAGCTCCATAAAGGTGGCCTTCTGTGTGCAAAAGTTGTTGAGCCACTGCTGGTCGTCCCACCGCTCCATCGCTAGCCGGTCCCACCAGTCGGAACTGGTGTCCAGCCTCCAGAATCATCTCTCTACCGTGGGTGCAGGTGCAAGGCATTGCTTCTGCATCCAAGCAGAGGGAGTCACAGATGAGTTTGGAGTCAAGCTGGGTCAGGACTGTCAAGACGGTCTATACAAACTGCTGCAGAACCTGCAGCATGGTAATGTGGGGCCATCGCATGCCCAGGGGCAGCTCCAGGTCTATAGCCTAAAGAATGCTGTGGTGTCCAAAAGCTGGGCAACCAAAGCACACAATGCACAAGCTTTCTGTCCCTCGGAGAGATAGGCTAGCACGCCGCAGAACCTGAGAAACGGCTGTCCAGGGGAGTCCCTTTAAGCACCCATCTCAGCCTTAGGCAACAGCATCCGGAAGCAACTGCTGACCTAAGGTCCTGCCTGAAGTGGTTCCAGGTGGCCTTTTATGTGAGAGAGCGTCCAGTCAGTCTGGACACTCTCTTTCGAAAAATCACATTGCTTTTTCAATGTGCTTTTGTGTGTGGACGCTCTCTTTCGAAAGTTTTATTGGAAGGTCTCTTCTGAAAAAAGCTTCTTCTGAAAACAGCCTGCAGTCTAGACATAGCCTGTGACAGCAAAGAACCTGACTGAGAGCCCAAAAGAATAACAGTCTGAGTGTATCCAGGTGAAGGGTGTCTAAGACACAAGGTCTATATTTGCCAGTCAGAGCAAAGTACTTTTAACCAAGTACACATGTAACTCTTGCTCCATTTATAAATCTAGCTCCTTCCTGAACACAGATCATGTGCTGGGGGAGGCTGCAGTTGTATAAATAACAGTTGTATATATAAAATAACTCCCATGCCCAGAAATGATTGTTAGGGATCAGAATAAAGTCTGTGCCAGTTTCTCCCCAGGAACCAGTGTCACAAAGAGATTCTTTGAAGGCTTATTTTCACCATGTTAGCCCATCCACAATGGGACGACATGTCTGCCACTATTGGGTCAATGTACAAGCCTGTACAGAAGATTTGGCAGTGAAACAGTTTACTTCAAAGACATTGCTGTGTTCCTCAATAGACGTTTCCAGACTCTGTCAGCAGTCCATGTTTCATCTTTTGGAGGGGATGGCTTTGTGGTTTAAGCAGTAGAGTTGAATTGCCTCAGCTTTTTGGAAACAGATGTTCAAATGCCACTGGAGTTGACTTTTGCTTTGTAACATAGCTAATTTGGGTTCCACGCAGTTACTGTGTGGGGACCATTAGAAAAATTACTTGAAAAACAAGGCCCTGTTTGCTTGCTGTGGACACTTATACTCCATAATGTGAGGGTTTGTGACGTTGTCCTTTGGCAGAAATTTCTCCTCCCATAATTTTACAATGTGCTATGTATCATTTTCTCCCTGACTGCCACCCTTTACTTCATAAGTGACTGTACTCCAGTGGGGAAGTGAGCTGTATGCATATTTTATAAAACACTTTGAGTTCCTTTGGGATGAAAGTTGTCATATAAATGTATTTCCCTGGGGAAAGTAGTGGAAACCTCATTACCTGGTATATAGTACATTTAAAACTAGACTTGTCAAAACATTAGGAAATGAAGGAAACAATCCCCAACTGGTATTTGGATGGGCTAAGTGATCTAACAGATCTTTTTCCATATCTAATGTCTATGGTCCTCTGCATTGCAAAAAAGGTGGCAAGGACCGCAAAGTCCATGTATGTATAAAATGTCCCTTAGCAGTACCACGGCTTGTTTTTATATATTCCTTAGCAAAACACTGTGGTTTGCTTACTAGCTGATTTATTTTAGGCAGTTCAGCATATCTCTATAAGTGATCTCTTTGAGTTACTTTAGGGGGTGCAATGAATTTGTAGGAAAACACAGCATGAAATTTGAGTGTATTCTCTGAAGCCAGATACTTGATGCCAAGCAAAATCTGTATGAGCAGCTTCTGTTTTAAGCAATTATATAGTGTGAAATACACAGAAGAGAAATTAAGCAAAAGTACATTTTGTCCTTAGGGATTGCTCTAGCTGTTGGATTTATTTTAAACAAATTTTGTCCCCCATCCAGGCAGGTTCCTGTAATAAATCACGTGTGTGATAAACCACAGTATATTACACAGAAGAAAAGAGAAGAGAAATGTCAAGTGAAAACAAATGGTAGAAGTGAAAGTGTGATATAGCAATGATATGTGTTGGGAGGAGGGTGGTTGTGCACTGGTTTAGAAGTATAACAAACAGATCGCTAATGGTAGTTTGTACTCAGCATTATGACTTCACTGCAGTAAACTACTTATATAATAAACTGCAAAGGTGTCAGTGGAGAGTAACAGAATCCATCTATTTAAACTGATTCTCTGCTTACTGAAATTAATGGTGATCTCCTGTATGAAGGGGAAAAAAATTGAAAAAAGACATGAAGAATGTTCATGCAGAATGTTATGAAATAAAATTAGAGTTGCCATTAAAGATGAGTCATTCATAAGAAGTATGGAAGACAGACTCACTTCTCATACTTGGGCTAATTTTCCAAGAGGTCTAATTTCGCAGCTTTTAACCGTGAAAGTTATACTACCTCCTAGTTATTGGTGAAATAAGAGTTGAGTAATGAATCATGCATGCTGATTTTTATCCTTTGCTATCGTTAATATAGAAGAGATAGGTGACATTTATGGTGCTGGACTCACCTCTGCAATATTCCAGTTTTTAGCTGCTATAACCTCCGTGGATTGCACTAGAGAAATGCTGCAGTAATGCAGTAGTGAATCAGATCCAGGTTTTCTCAACTGAAAGGCATTGGGCCAAATCCTGCAAACTTTACTCAAGCAACATTTGAGATATTAGGAACTCTGCGCTACCAGATCAGGCTGCATCACAGTGCACTATATCAGCTGCTTTCAAGAGACCTTATTTCCTTAATTACCTTGGTCCCCCAGACATTTGTGCTCTTTGATTTCAGAAACAAATACCCAATGGAATTCCATTGAGAATATTGATGCTCCTTTTGCTGTGTTATTTAAATCAAAACTGTGTATCCCAAATCTTAGAGATGAATAGATCAGTATGCAAATAGCAGTTTGCGGTTTTGATTATTGTTATAAATACAGTGATTAAGACATTTTAAAGAAGAAAAGTGACATGAGCATAAGACTATGGCAGTTTTCATCCTTTGTCTTTTGTCCTTTGAAAATCATATCTAGTATGTATCCATGAACTTTAAAATTTTCTTCCCAGTGCCATTTAATTTCCACATAAATCTGATGTACAGAGGTATACTAGTTCACAATTTCTCTTAGGGCTCAGAACGGGGAGTTAAGCAATCTAAGTTCTTTTTTTTTTTTTTTTTTTTTTTTTTTGCCCTGCCATTGGAATATTGTATGACCTTGGGCATGCCATTGAACCTCAATGTGCCTCCATTTCCCCATCTGTGAAAATATGGAGATACTGTAATAATGGACCCAGGGTTTTAAGAGACAACGTGAGTGAGGTATTATCTTTCATTCTTTTTTTACAGATGCTTGTCCAATAAAAGATAATACCTACTACGCCTTGTCGCCTTACTTTTTGGAAGGAGCAAATGAATCAGCTGAAGGGGTGACGCTGAAATGGCTGGTGTCCACCATCAATAAAATCTCAATGGCTTAATAAATAACCATTATGAAATATTGAGCTAACATTGTGGATACAAAAGCTAAGCCCATTGCAACTGAGGGAGTCAGTTTTTCATCCTTGTGTTCCCTGTGATCCAGGAGCTGGCATGGACCCAAAGTGGCCTCTAGTACAAATTAGAGTAGCCCATGGCTTTCTCTAACTTGTGTCATCTTGTAATGGCACTCAAGGAACTGTTCCACAGGCATAGATTGCTGCAATGCAGCATCTTCAGCCCCTGCCTCGTCTAGCATTTGACGTGATCCCTGATGTGCCCATGTTTCGAACGACTCCAGAAGTGGGGAGTAAAGCTGTCTTTATGTCACAGGCAAGTTCCACTATATAAAGTGAGTTCCTTGGGGTAGTTCTTCCGCTTCTTTGCTTTGCTTGAGCTGCACAACACAGAATAGTGTCATAAGCTTAGCTTAGAGATTCTAACCAAGGCTACCACAGGCAAAACAGGAACTAGAGGTATTTACAGCACAGTGTCCTCTTTTGTGGTCAGAAAATAATAAAAATGCTGGAGACCCAGAGTGCTTGCTTCCTTTAAAATTGTGATAATATTCTACAGTAGACATTCTGATGTCTTTAGGGTTTAACCTTTCCCCTCCCCCCAGCTAATACTAAATATAGTTGATCTGCTGCTACCACTGGGTAGTGATGAACAGGCAGTAAAATATTACCTTAAAGTCACAATGTGTCTTTCAAAAGGTGTTTTTCAAAGATCATAAAGATGTAAAAACCACTAATGTGTAATACTAATGATCTTGTGATTTTCTTCTCCGTAGTTTAATAGCATCTCTTTTCCTGATCTTTCAAATAGGCTGTTCATGCAGTATGAAAGCAAAGAAAAGATTTTGCAAGGATGTGCGTTCCATCTTATTGATGCAGTAGCCCAAGGAGAGTCTTGCCTCACCATCATTTAATGTTTATTCATGTACTGCATCCACAGTACAAAGACGAATTTCAGATTGTTTCTCAAAAAAAGATAGCACGAAACTGCGCCTCCTGTGCAATTAAATGACACCAAGGGAAATGAAAACTCAAGAGTATCTCTACCCCGTCACATACTGCATGATGAACATGTGCACTAAACATTATGATGAAACTAGATTGCGCACATTGGACCAGTCATCCGTGGCAGTGACATTTAATAAGAAAAGAGTGATTGTCATGAATAAACCCAGCATAGGCTTTAAATAAATGCTTCCCTCTCCCACACCCATTACTGCCACCAATTCCATTTTTAACTTTGGCTTTGAGGCTATTGAGGTAGAGGGTTTGGCCGAAGCTTTGGGGTGCATGGTTAACCATTTCAGAGAAGAGCTGAATCTCTCTTTTTTAGATTACAGTAACTATTATGATCAGGCAGAGGTAAAACAAACTTTTAAGAAAGGATGAAACTGGCAGCTGTGCTGGGCAATATGTTATTTTTAAGGAAGGTTTGCTTTAACTTTGGCGATGAACATTAGTATCATTAAGCATCCAGGGAACTGTATGTTACTAGGAAGGTTATTGTTTTATTTTGTTTGTTTCTTTTGCTTTCAGACTGACAGGCTTGAATGCCTAAGTCCTCTCTTTCCCCCCTGGGCAACAGCAGTGCAAGTTTCTTCCATGGTACTTTGTCAGTATCTTCAATCCTGACCAGGACAGGTCACTTCTTGGTGGTCAGAGGATAATTCACAATCCTCTCCGGTAAAACTGGAAACAAGCACTACCACTTGCAATAATGTTCATGGTGGCGCGTGTTCACCGGTTGACGAAGAGTTACACTGAAACTTCCCTTGTCACGTAGGTCCCTCTAATCTACTATTAGAGGTGGTTGTGGTGGTTGCTGAGCAATTTTTCCTCTAATTTTTTCCATCCACGTGCTGAATAAATTTTTCACATGCAAAATGCGAGGCATATATGAATGTGTCCCCAGGAGCAGCCCGTGCCCCAGGCAGAACGCGCGATTGGCGCCCCTGCCTGCACGTCTGTCAATGGAGTGACATCATCATCGGGCACTCCAAGTGCCCCATGACATCATCATTGGGTGCCCAGGTGTCCCGTTGAAGGTGGTGCGCTAGGCGATGGCCAAGTCAGCCTATAGTCACGGGCCGCCCCTGTGTCCCCGCCCAGCAGGAACAAAACAACCTAGTTGTGGGTGCTCTGCTGATCAGCTGAGCAGCACTTGAATCTCTCCTCAGTGGCCACAGAAACACACAGCTTACAGGACAGGGCTGTCCTGAGGGGGGTGCAGGGCCTGCAGCAAACTGCCAGTGCCTCAGGTATGGGACACAGGGCAGCCCCCTTGTTGCAGTTCCTGCACCTTGTTCACCTCCCCCCTGCCCAGGCCCTAGTCCTGCTCCGCTCCCGCTCCACCCTCTTACCCCTACCTCAAGCCATGTGGCCCGGAGGATTACAGGGGCCGGGCACAGTTGCAGCATGGGTTGTTTGCCCCCCTCACCACAAGGGTGGCGGGAGCTAGAGTGGCCCAGGAACCTGTTCCACCTCACCATGGCACCCTCTCAGCCGACTGCACCTCACTTCTCCACACGTGGCAAGAATGGAAGCGCCCTGGGGTGGGGCGGTCTTCTTCTGACCACTGGTGAGAAGCCCTGCACAGTGGGCTGGGAGAAGGCACCACGGCAAGGTGGAGCAGGCTGCTGGACCACTCTGGCTTCTGCTGCTGGTATGGTGAGTGTATGATGGGAGGCAACCCCTGCGGCAACCACTGCGCCAGGCCCCCTTAATTTCCCAGTCGTTCCCATTCATAGGACAGTTGGGGCAGACACCGCAGGGCCTCGGGTGGCCACCCTGATTCATCCTGTGGGGGTGGCCATTCTGATTCATCTATGCAGGAAACACTGATGCTGACTTCTAAGCACCTGGAACTGAAAGGCCTTCCACTCCTCTGATTGAACTCCTTTGTTAAGTGTGACCATGAAGTGAATAATCTACAAAGACACACACAATGAGCCAGAGTGCTCCATCGAGTAAGCTTTTAAAGTATGCATACAGAAATCTCAAGAAAGAGGACATGTGAAAAGTGCCCCCGTTTCCCAAGCACTGTTTTCAAATGTACCACCATTACAGCAGAGGAAGTACTGGCTGACGTGGCATGAAAAGTAGTTTCTGGGAGTGAGTTAATTTCTCAACCTTCCACTCCTAAATAGGCTTGTGGGATATGGGGAAAGGGACTGAAAATATTTCACATTCACTGCAAGAAAATGTGTGTCCCAGAAGGATGGGGAACTCTTCACTATTAAAAATATTAACTGTTTTTATTGGAGATAAGTTCTCACAGCCTTCAGACACTAGTGTTCAAAGTATAACACAGCCCTATGTTATGTCATTCTGAAATAAGAATAATTTTCAGCTGTCCAATTGCTAAAAAATACATTTATGGATCCATTAGGAAATGTTTGCAAGTGCTGCTACATCTCACCCAGGTAAAACAAAGATACGATGCTGAATGTCTGCAACTGTGATCACATTTTTGCTTGCTTTTCCTTTGGCCCTCCCCTCCACATCCTGCCCCTACATAAAATGCAGTCTCAGGTGAAGACATTCAAAGTTTCTAGGAGCATGGTAAGGTCACTTAGGAGATCAGGCAGCATATTTTCACATTCCCATAACTGTAAACATTTATTTTTTCCCATTTGTGCTGTGTTGTTCTCCATTCATGTTCTAAATGGGAAAAGCTTTTAGCTGTGACTAGGCCCAGTGCTCAATGGAAGGGAATTGAACGTGTCACACAGTGTTTATTAATCTAAAAAAGTTGTCTTTCCAACCATACCTAAAAAGCATATGGGAGTTATTTGAAGCAAAGCAATTGCAAGTTCATTTGTTATTTCAGCAAGCTCATTCCTTATGAATTCAGTTGTATAATAGATACGGAACTGTTTGCAAGTTGTTTGTAGTCATATATTTTCATTTTGTTTCTTGGGCTAAAGACGTGAAACATATCATCCCCTAGGAGAAATGGATGATGTTACACAATCTGTAGGGGTTTTTCCCCCTCTCATTCTTTTGTCAGATGGCATGTGACATGCTTCTCAGGTGGTAATTTAAAGGCTGTCAATTCTACTATGGCCACCAAGGACCAACTGATCATGTGACATGCCTTGTTCTCTATCTAGGAAAATAGTGCCAGTTTAGTGAATCATCGGACGATGTCAAGTGTGAAAGATTTTCAATATTTTCCTCAGAATTCCTTTACTGGCTATTGCTTTGTGATGGCCAGCTGTGTTAGTGACTCCCACAAGGGGTTTATGAAATGTTATTTTTACACAGTTTCTATAGTATAACAGCTCTGTAGTAACACATCAACAAAAGCATATTTTCTGTTACGTCAGTCCTTGTCATGGGGGGAAGAGAGAACCCCCCACAAATTTGTTTTCTGCAGTTTCCTTTTCATTTATATTTTCTTGCCATTTTATATTTATTTGCACTGTCCCCAGCCATTTCTTATCTTACAAAGGAAAAAAAAACCTTCCATAATAATTTTGTAAATCAGAAAACTAACCTCCTATGAATCTGTGTTGCCCCTTTTCCATACTGCAAAATGAACCTCTCAACACCTCACAATTTCAAAGAGTATTCTGAAGGAAAAGTGAAATTAATGTATAAATAAATGAAAAATGAGAAATCTGGTGGAATTGCTGGTCAAATTAAAAGTTCACAAATTTATCAGATGCCTTTGGATATTTGTTCCAAATGATTTACAAAGAGGGAAGTACTGGATTCTTACATAAGGCATGTTTTTATAGACCTGGTCTACATCTGAAAATTAAATCGGCTTTAATTTCCATTTGGTAATGTGAAAAAGCCATATTATTGTGTGGTTTAGTTAAATTGATCTAATCCCAAGTATAAACTGAAGAATTCTTCCATCAATCTATTAACTGTCTTTTTGGGATGTGGATTACCTACGTTAATGGCAGAACCTGCAACCTCAGCTTTGTAGTTGTGCCAATAGAATTTCAAGTGTAAACATGCCCTATGGGCAAGAACTGATTACTCGGAAAAGTGCTAGATTTGTGTGTGTGTGTGAGACTAAGTAATGTAGAGATGCAACACCGTAAAATCCCTTCTGGTTGCAGCTAATAATTGGAAAAAGAAACTAAAATAATCCAAATCAATATTGGGTGTATTGGCTAATCTACTTATTCCTTCCTTCTCACCACATTTTCCTAGGAATTTAGGCTCCTTAAGTGCCTAGTTAGTGGATGAAATGCATCTACCTGGGGTCAGCCTATTCAAAATTCCTTTGTGTTGCTATGTTCCCATGTAGTACTCCATAGGTGACAATGGCGCTGGAACTATTTTTATAGTGGGGGTACTGAAGGCGGAAACCATTTTGGGGTTGTTAGTACAGCACTCCCAACACACTGATTCCAGCACCAATGGCAGATGCTCCACTTTTTCACCAAAAAAAGCGAGCACAGAAGGGAACTGAGGTGAGGAGAAGCCCTGGAATACACATATTCATGGATTCAGTGGTTTGGAATCCTCCAGATGGAGCACCGAGGTGCAACAGCTAATGTTCCAGTACAGAAGCTTGAGTAGTAGCTGTAGAGCAGCTACACAGCCGCTCCTCATAACACCTGCGGGTTAGATTCTGTGCCCTGCAGAAACCCTGGTTAATTGGAATTTGTGTTTGGTGAAGCATGTATGTCACCTAACTTGCAAACCCAGACAATTTTTCATTCTCTTTACAGCAGTATCTCTCAGGAATATGATAATGGAATACACTAGTCTACTGTCAGTTTCTAACCTTAATTTGGCAACAGAGTTTACATAATTAGAGGTGGAGCTGATTTATGATAAATAATAAATATTATTAGTGACACCATTTTTATATATATATATATAGTTATTAATAATATATATTATCATATGTACAGATAGATAGATACCAAGCTGGGAGGGGTTGCAACTGCTTTGGAGGATAGGATCATCATTCAAAATGATCTGGACAAATTGGAGAAATGGTCTGAGCTAAACAGGATGAAGTTTAAAAAGGACAAATGCAAAGTGCTCCACTTACGAAGGAACAATCAGTTTCATAGATACGGAATGGGAAACGACTGTCTAGGAAGGAGTACGACAGAAAGGTATCTAGGGGTTATAGTGGACCACAAGCTAAATATGGGTATGTCTACATTACAAAGTTAATTCGAACTAACAGCCGTTAGTTCGAATTAACTTTCATAACATCTATACATGCAAACCGCTAATTCGAACTTAATTCGAACTAGCGGAGCGCTTAATTCGAACTAGGTAAACCTCATTCTACGAGGATTAACGCCTAGTTCAAATTAAGTAGTTCGAATTAAGGGCTGTGTAGCCGCTTAATTTGAACTAGTTGGAGGCTAGCCCTTCCCAGGTTGCCCTAGTGGCCACTCTGGGCCAAACCAGGGAAACGTTTCTGCCCCCCTCCCGGCCCCGGAGCCCTTAAAGGGGCATGGTGTGGCTACAATGCTCGTGCCAGTTGCAAGTCTGCCAGCACCCAGCCAGCAGACCCTGCACCTGGCATGGCATGAGCCAGCCACCCGCTGCCACCCAGCCCTCCGCCTCTTCCCGGGACCAGGCTGGCGGCTCCCTGGAGCCTGCCCGGGGCCGCAAGAGGCGGGCGCCCGCCTGGTCTAGTGCAGAGATCGTGGACCTCATCGAGGTTTGGGGGGAGGCCTCCAACGTCCACGACCTCCGCACTAGGCACAGGAATGCGGCCGTCTAGGGCAGCATAACTGCCAGCCTGGCCACCAAAGGCCAAATGCGAACCCAGGAGCAGGTTTTCATGAAAATCAGGTTGGTCCAGTGAGACCCCCGACCCTGAGTCCTGAGCTTAGAACATAAGAACATAAGAATGGCCGTACTGGGTCAGACCAAAGGTGCATCTAGCCCAGTAGCCTGTCTGCCGACAGTGGCCACCACCAGGTACCCCGGAGGGGATGGACCGAAGACAATGACCAAGCGATTTGTCTTGTGCCATCCATCACCAGCCTTCCACAAACAGAGGCCAGGGACACCATTCCTACCCCCGGGCTAATAGCTCTCCATCGACCCAACCGCCATGAATTTAACTAACTTCTCTTTAAACTCTGTTATAGTTCTAGCCTTCACAGCCTCCTGTGGCAAGGAGTTCCACAGGTTGACTATGCGCTGTGAGAAGAAGAACTTTCTTTTATTAGTTTTAAGCCTGGTACCCATTAATTTCATTTGATGTCCTCTAGTCCTTCTATTATGGGAACTAATGAAGAACTTTTCTTTATTCACCCTCTCCACACCTCTCATTATTTTATATACCTCTATCATATCCCCCCTCAGTCTCCTCTTTTCTAAGCTGAAAAGTCCCAGTCTCTTTAGCCTCTCTTCATATGGGACCTGTTCCAAACCCCTAATCATTGTAGTTGCCCTTTTCTGAACCTTTTCTAAGGCCAAAATATCTCTTTTGGGGTGAGGAAACCACATTTGTACACAGTACTGAAGATATGGCGTACCATAGTTTTTTACTTCCCCTCCTCCTCCTTCCCCTGGCTTCCCCCTTCCAGCACCCTCCTCCCAGGTTTCCCCCTCTCCTCTTCCACCCTCTCTCTTTCCCTTTCCCGCCTCCTTTTCCCAGTCTCCCCAGAGGTTAATTCCCCCCCCCCCCCAGTTTTGTTAAATAAAGAGAGTTTCTATTTTTGAACACACGTGTCCTTTATTTTTTACATCAGGAAGGGGGGCTAGGGCGGGGTAAGTGGAAGGAGGTGAGGGAGGAATGGGGCACGAACCCCCGATGGGGAGGACTGGGGTGGCTCTTTGGACTCCATGGGGTGGAAGCTTTCCTGCAGGACCTCCTGGATCCTGAGAGCCCCCCCGATTGACCCCCCCCCGGATGGCAGCCTGCGGCAAGGGCAGCCGGGCTGATGGCCGAGCGTTGTGATGTGCCGAGTGTGGGCACTCAGGGCACTCCAAGTCAGGACTGCTTTGCTGTCCCTCATCGAGATAGACAAGCAAGCGGGGAACCCTAAGAACTGTCTGTCCGGGGTGGGGGTCGGGTCCCTTTAAGCACAGCCCTCTGCTAGCCTGAGGCAGCAGCTCCACGCTCTAAGACCTAACCTGATGCCCTGCCAGCACTGGTTCCGGACAGCCTTATCTTCAGTTCAGGGTCCACTCAATGTGGACATGCTATTTTGAATTAGCAAAACGCTAATTCGAATTAGTTTTTAGGTCTAGATGCACTAATTCGAATTAGCTTAGTTTGAATTAACTAATTCGAATTAAGTTAGTTTGAATTAGTGCTGTAGTGTAGACATACCCTATGAGTTAACAGTGTGACGTTGTTGCAAAAAAAGCAAACATGATTCTAGGATGCATTAACAGGTGTGTTAACAGGTGTGTTGTGAGCAAGACATGAGAAGTCATTCTTCTGCTCTACTCTGCACTGGTTAGGCCTCAGTTGGAGTATTGTGTCCAGTTCTGGGCACCACATTTCAAGAAAGATGTGGAAAAATTGGAGAAGGTCCAGAGAAGAGCAGATTGTATTATTTGTCGAGCCCTGATCATCACCTATGATTGCCATAGACTGCAAAGGTGAGCTGACAAGACAGTGGCTTTTATTAGAAATAAAAATATTTACTGCACACCTTGTGAAGGTTCTGTTTAAAAGAAAAATAAATGTGGAAAAGTAAAAACTTAACATGATATAGCATACCCCTTCCAACTCATGTGAGGCTGCCTTCCTGGAAGACAGTATGTTTCAATACCTTCTTGTCATCAGAGCAGTATCTGAGGCAGTTCAGATGTTTTACTGCTTTTTTTTTAAGTGTCAAAATCCCATATTTTTCATATATTTCATTGCCTTTTATTTTTAAAAGAGTGTCAAAAATCCCATATTTTCCACATGCTCTCCAGTATGGCTCATGTTAGCCTGCCAAATCCCTTTGTCAGGTCTCTCATCTGTGCTGGGCATGACATGATATATGTTAGTAATGCTGGTGATTTAAGATGTGAATAACCATTCCTTAAAGGTGAAACTGCACTGTGGGGCGGAAGAGGGGGGGCATTTTAAGTCAGAACTTGAGACAGATCATAGGTATACTGTTGCTTAAAAATTGTTGAAGTGCTGAATGACCAGTTAGTAGGTGTCACGAAACAACAAACAAGTTTATCATCTAATTCTTGAAAATTTGTGCAGGGATGTTTCGTACTTCCTGGATGAACGAACACACACATACACACACACAATAACGCCACCTGCATCATAAAATTCTCTCATAAGGTGATATATGGACTACATGGCTTGTATGGCCTGAATATGTGACTAAATTAGTTATTAGAATTTGGCTGCCCTTCACATATTTGCTGAAATTTTAACAGTCCCTTAAAGAAACGATAGTCTTCTATTTACACTGCAGCCCACTATTGACCCATATGTAATCTATTTGCCTTTGGTAAATTATAGGGTGTTTAATGATGCACAAAACACACTCTTTCCAGTGTGCCTCGGCTCTTGGGATGAGAAGTGATACTAGATTTTCATATCTCTTTGTTGCATTTGTAAAAGTTGCTGGTTTTTGAAAATATTCAGGAATCTGAATATTTGTTTGGAGCTAAATATGTCTGCTGATGCATTTGGGTTTTTTTTCTGAACTTTGTTGTAATAATATTGGAAAGCCCCTATTTGTTGTTTTTTAATGCAATAGTTGATATACAACAACCAAAAAAAGAAAACACAGAAAACTCGAAAGTGAAAATGTCCTTGGTTTGAGTCTCTGGCTGGTTCAATCCAGAGGCGAAGGAAAAAAAAAAAAAAAAAAGAAGCTCTTGAGGACTGAAAAGACCAATGATGCTTTAAAGTGATGGATCATGACTACAGACAAATGATTTTACAAAGAGATATATCACTTAGAATTTTGACATTTGAATACCATCTTTATTCCTTTGTGTCAGCTGCAATGTGCATTAGCCTACAGTGTTTCAAGTTTGGGCTACCAGACAATGAATTAATAGGAAAGAAGTGAGAAAACCCATCTTTCAAATTAAAAAAAAACCCTCAACTATCTAAATCTGATCATTTTTTTGGAGATTTTAGCTGCTATAATCATGTCACAACAGAAGCAAGGGAGAAGCAGCAAGATGATCATTGGAATTACATGATGTTGGGACCTATTATCTCACAACCTGTCCTGGCTAGAAACACTTAGACAAACAAGTGAACAAATCAATTCAGGACAAGGAAGTGTTCCAAGAGTTGTTGGTGGGTTAGCGATCAAAAACTAAAAAAACAACACCATATCACTCTGGAAACATAAAGTTTTTAAAGTTGTATGTTTTCTATGGACATGTATTTATGCTACACTAAATGACTATTGTTGTGCAAGCCAAACTTGCAGGAAATGGAAACATTTTACTTCCAGAAGTTAATTAAGAAAACATTATTTCCGAAACCGTTTTGAGAGAGAAAAATTTACCAGTTAACTCATTAAAGGGCCTTATATTCAGAGATGCTGAGAGCACACAGATTGTATTCACTTTTAGTGGAATCATGCTCAGGACTTCTGTCCCCAAGTAAGCAATGTAAAGTGGGTATTCCTATACCTATCTCAAGAGAACTCACCAGGTTTAGCTAATGGACTGCCACAGATAGTCTCATAAGCATTTATTACTAGTAATGCTGGAATGCTTGGAACTAAAGAGGATTTTCTTTCACTGACAGCTGGGCTAACTCAACTGTAGGTCTTAGGACTTTTATAGCAGAGCTAAGTATTTCCTACTTTTGCAGTTAAGTGTTCTTCATGGTGGAAACCAGCCAGGCCCAAGCATATTGTAAGAAACAAGAAGGAATAAATGACAAG
Organism: Pelodiscus sinensis; assembly: GCF_052426305.1. Taxonomy (NCBI): domain Eukaryota; kingdom Metazoa; phylum Chordata; order Testudines; family Trionychidae; genus Pelodiscus; species Pelodiscus sinensis. The sequence goes on from NC_143063.1 coordinate 38,582,714, forward strand.
AAATGAAAAGAAAAAAAATACAAACAAATCCTCTACCAATAAATGTCACTTACTCTAATCAAAAGGCATTGATTGACCTCAATAACTTGCAGGAATGAAATGTTCAAACTTTTAATAACAGAAATCAATGTTATGCTCTTTTTTTTCACTCAAAATATTTTTAAAAGTATTGTCTATCATTGCACAATGTTTAACAAGCCAGAAAAATACCCAAAATGTGTAAAATGCTGCTTTTTCAAAATGTATTGTATTAGATTGACACAAAAAGTAGTGCTTGAACATTTTTGAGAAAGGTAAGCTAGCCCTTTAAACTTTTAGGCATTTAAGGCCTTAATTGTGCTTTTCACCAAGATTTACATATTTAATATTTCCTTTTAGAGCTTTCAGGAATGTCAGTTATTAATTCCACTGAGGATTTACAGGTCCTCTGACTATCCCTTAAGTATAAAGATTGTAGACTCATCAAACACTGTTTTCTTCCTTTAAATTTTTGCAGTTTCTTTATCAGATTGATTTCTATAGGTCTAAAGTTAAAAATTTAATATTTATTACTTTGGCGCTTTTTTCCAAATCAATGCCATTTCTCCAAACTCCTTGTCAAAACTCTGTCTTCAATTACTGTTATAACCAGGGGATAGGCGATCCCTAATTTACAAAAGCAAATAGCTATTTTTGACATTACCTGGCCAAAAAAATAGCATCTCTTCTAAAGATACTATTTATAAAACTGAACTGCACTAAGTGGAGAACAGTGTTAACCAGAAGCTTATGAATAAGTAATGGGGTCTAATTTTCCGTTATTACAGTCATTGTTTAAAAATGCATGTCTACCAGGTCATTGTAATGATTTTGTATTACTTAGGAAAACTTGTACAGTTCTTTTCCCCCCTCAATTATTTCATTACTTCTTCATTAGATTTGCTCTCCTCTAATATTTCTGGCGCTTCTGAAAACCAATCAGGGAATTTTTTTTTAATTATCCCTGAGATTATCAACACTCTAGATATTTTTCATGCTCCTTTCTTCAAATGTGCTCACCATGTTAAGTTTTGGCATCCATAGCAAAACCCATTAGCTGTGACATGTTAAGATGCCTCTGCAGACTTCACCACAAAGAAGCTGAATCAGTGCCAACCCTTATTCCTTGCAACACACTGCACCATCTAGCAGTAGAATGCCAAATCCATAAGTCTCGTATTTGGTTTTCTGTCCTATGGGGGCAGCTTTTCTAAAGAACATACTCAGTTGCATGGTACCAATTTTTCAGCCCTAGATATGCCATGGTTTTGGTTCATTAAGCAGTAGGCAACAAGGGCATTCTTCAGCCATTCTGTAAACCTGTGGTGCATATTTAATTGTTATGGGCTTAGAGAATACTTGCAGATAAAAGGCACTGTACACTAGTTAAATTAAAATTCATTGATTGTGGAAGCTCTGCAATCAATAAACACCAACCTGTGCTTTCTGCATCTCTGTGTGATGCTAAATAGTCCTATCTAGTGTTCTAATCAGTGTTCCATAACTTCATCGCCTTTTGCCAACTAAAGTGTGGGAGATTCTTATTTCATATCCAAAGATACTATGTAAGAAGTTAGTCTCCCTTCATATGCACACACAACTTCCATTAGTGTCATTGAGAGTTATAGGAATGCAACATCATAAAGCCTTACGTTGCAGATGTCATACTAAGGTTTGAATTGTACATTGAGCCAATAAAATCATAGAAGTCTAATCAAGTATATATAGGTTCTTACAGCATCCTTATCAATACAGGAGTTGAGAACCTTCTAGTATTAAGTAACATAACTAATACATGTCATGTTTTCTCCCACTTACTATTTGGTGCTGGACTTTAGACCATCAACTGATTTCACTTTGCCACCTTAAGGCTGTTCAATGACACTTGATCACTACTAGTTTGGATTGGAAGTAATCCATGATTCATAATTCACACATTGAAAACTTTATTAATATGAGTTTACAATTGCTGTCAATAGTGTTAACTATTGCCTTTCAAAAAAAGTTTGGATTAAAAAAACAAATACAGTAAAATTCCAATTGTCCAGCATCCAGTGGTCCGGCACTCCTGATAGTCCGGCACCAACTGGAACCCGGAAGTGCTCTGGCCAGCTGGACAATTGGAGCTGCTCTGCCCCTGGCTTCCCCAAGTCAGCCGCTGGTCAGTTTCAGCAGTGGCTGACTTGGGGAAGCCAGGGGCAGAGCAGCTGGGGTGCTGCCGGGTTGGTCCCGCAGCGCCGCCCTCTCCCACGCTGTGCAGTTTGCTGCCGACCCCCTGCCTCCTCTCCCCCCAGATCCCTCATAGCCCCCCTTCCGGAACTCTGGCATATCTGATAATCCGGCACCCCCTGGGTCCTAAAGGTGCCGGATTATCAGAAGTTTACTGTATATTAGAAATTCAAGACATGTAGATTTAAGACCGTATTTCCCAAAGAGATCACCCAAATTATGTAACTCTGCCCCTGTACATTCCGTGCATGTATGGTACTGATAAAGTGCACCTCAGAACATTGTTTTTTATCACTTGTTTTTATATATAAACAAAATAAATCTGACTGGAGATTTAGTTGCAAACTTAATTAAGGAGCAAATGCCATCTCTGCAAGAGAATTAATACATATGCATAATTTTTGATAGGGCTTTTTATCTGAAGAGTCCAGCGAACTTTACAGGGGTGGATAATGTTTTTATCCCCATTTAGAAAATGGAAAATCAGAAGCATGGAGAAGTGTCGTGAGAACCACAGGTCCGATGATACATACCCATGGGTGGAAGGACAGAACCAGGTGGACCGTTTTAGTAAATAAAAGATATTTATTTATGACAGTGATGACTTTATAGTATTTATTCTAAGAGTTTTAATTGACCGTGTCAGTAATGAATTTACAGTATGTATTATATTTATTCTACGATTTCTAGTTAAACGTGTCAGAAATATAAGGATGGGAATGGCAAGGGGGAATAGTCTCTATACTAAAGATATCCAGCTACACTAATTAAATAACAGTGATAACTACAAACTCTATGTACTACCAAAAACAACTACAACACTAAGCTTATACAACAAAAAAAATCAAATCATACATACCAACTTACACAGCACACAGAACATTTCAAAGATATCGGTTCGGTTGCGAAGGCCTTTGTTATGTCTGAGAATCGGGGGAGGTGGCTGGTCTGTTGATCAGGCAGGCAGCACTTTGAAGTATACGGGAAGGCACACACACGGTGGTACGTGTGTTGCGAAGACCTCCTCGAGCGAACTGTACGTTGGGTATTTATCCCAAAGTCTGCACATCGCTTTCCTGCTCTTGCATATTACTATATACAGCCCAACGGTCACCAAGTGGTGGTCTGTGTCCCAGGGGTTGGGCAGAAACTGTGCAGGTTTCATGCGACCAGGTAAGCCCTGCAGTTCTCACACCAAGGTGATGGGTGGGAGAGTCTAAGGCTATTTTCCCTTTTTCACATCTTCCCTTTTCTAAAGGCGATGGTATGCAGGAAGGGTGCAGCCGGTTTCTCCCAAGGAATACTGCAACCTACTATAGCAAGAGCAGCCTGGCCAAACTTTTTACTGGGGACAGTTTTTTTTCTAACAAGAAGATAAGTTAGTTGTCCAAAGTCAAACAGAGTCAGTGGCAGGACCAGAAATTGAACCCAGATGCAATGAACCTATCCACTGGACTAAAGGTGTTTCATTTCAAAATTCTTGTTTTCCATGTCTCCTTTTCAAAGGATTCTTATTTATTTCCTAACTCTGATGATTCTAAAAAATGACTGATGGTTCTGTGATGGTGTAGATTTTATTCATATTTGCTTCTTTTTATACCACGCAGGCCTCTGCTCCCCCACCGTCATCCCCCATTATGAAGAGAGTCTTGTACCTTTAGTTAAGAATTCAATGCAACTACCTGGTTCTCTGGTTGGTGCTGCCCATGGAAATGCCAGCTGCTGCTTAAAAGATGTGATCCCAATCAATTCTAGAAAACATGAGATGTGTCACTTTTTTCTAGCATGTGTCTTCCTCTGAATAATAAGGGAAAGATAATTAACATGAGATGGCAAATGAATTGCAGTATCCGCCAGTTCACTGATGCCGAGTCCTCTTTAGCATTCTCTTTGCTTCCATCCACTACAATAAATTCAGATTAGATATTGAAACAGCCAGTTGAAAAATATCTTTAGTGTTGCATAATTTATATTCTGGTGCATTGTATAAGATTCTGATCCAGCAGGCCCCACAAGACACTGCAGAAGGGAAAGGAGCAGAGGAATTTAAGTTGGGATACCCTTTGTCCAATCTGAAATCTGGATAAATAGTAACGATGGGTTTCCTCTTTAAGGAAACTATTTTTTTTATTATCCACCCCACTAATATAATTAACTGCCTTCACAACTCTAATTCTAACATCCCTGCATTACTAAAAATCCAGTTAATTTTAATTCCATTTTTCAAGTCAGATAGTGCTCTGTTACCTGCCATAAAGGGATTATTTAGTAGCATTAAAATTATATTGCTAAATTAAGTTCCTGGATCTGGGCCCTGGCATTTTAGGATCGACAAGCCAAGCTGGAGTTCATTAGCATTTTAAGAATTACTTACTAAACCAAATTAAAAAGAGCCACTTTGTTTTGAATAAACGACCTTTTTCTCGGCACTCTTTACTTTCAGCTCTGACCCAAGCTTGATAAATATCTGTATATAAAGGAAGGATCATGCTAAAAGAAAGAGGAATGAAAAATTATTTCCATTGACATTAATAAAGGTTTGTGTTCTCACACAGGAGGCTGACACTTTGACAATCTGAGTACATGTGTATCAAAAACAAAAGTTCTTATATGGAAATAAGCTCTCTGGTCTTTTTCTGCCTTTCTAAACTCACCCTGTTCAGTGCAATGAGTGTTTTTATAGATCTTAAGCAAAGCAGTTCTATAGAAGATAGAAGGCAGGTCTAAGTTGGATATTAGGAAAAACTGTTTCACTAGGAGGATGGTGAAGCACTGGAATGTGTTACCTAGGGAAGTGGTGGAATTTCCATCACTAAAGGTTTTTAAGTCCCGGCTTGACAAAGCCCTGGCTGGGATGATTTAGTTGGGATTGGCCTGCTTTTAGCTGTCGGTTGGACTCGATGCCCTCCTGAGGTCTCTTTCAACCCTATAATTCTAAGATCATCACTTGAACGTGCCGTTCTAGCCTGAGAAGTGACTATGTAAAAATGGCACCTTTTTACTAACCAAATCTTCTTTCTGCCATAGCTGCTTATTTTCATGATGAAATACTATTGCTCCTACTTGCATCAGAGCAACTGCTTCTGCGAAATAAGTTCCTAAGGTTGAAAATACCACACAACCTTATGACAATTTGATTCTCAAAAAGAGCCAAGTCAGGAATGAGTTCTGCATAATCCTGCACTGTGAGATTGCATCATTTTATATCATGCATTATTTGTTTACAATAGGGGACTTAACGACAGAACACCCATGAATTTCCTTCCATTTGCCAGTTAGTTTGATGTGCTGTCGGGAAGGTAATGATGTCTAATGGTCAAAGCAAGAGATTGAGAGTTAACCCTCTTAGGTTCTATTGCTCTGAAATAGCCTTGAGAAACTCAATTAAATTCTCTGTGCCTGAGTTCATAGGTGGAGAATGGCTGTAGTAAGCTTTACTGCCTAAAAAATTAGGAGATGTTTAATTCATTAATATTGTAAAATGTCATGAGATTCTTCTATTAAAAACACTGTATAATTTCATGTTTTTTCAGCCAGTATTCTTCATTTAAATCGAACAGATAATGCTTTAAATAATAGATATATTTTTTAAATATTCCACTGTTATTGCACTAAGTCAGTGGATCTTTCATGGCCAGTACTATGGAATGAATGCAGGTGATTCACAAAGATTTCAATCACATGTGGCCCATGACTCCTTAAACATACTGAGTCTATTTTGGCTCAGTAACTAAAGTTTACAAGGTGCGAAGCATTTCTTTCACTGGATGTGCTGAGAAATATGTACAAAGATAAAAGTGGCTACTTTAAATGCAGTTCCATATCAGAAGAAACATTCCTAAAGTGAATGTGGGAGAAAGTCTGTTGCAGCCATATTAGTCATTTACGGTATGCAGAGTGAAGGATGCTTTTGGTAGTTCAACACGTTTCTTTAGTGGGAGCATAGGCTGTACTTTTTTTAGGAATCATTTAAAAAGGGATAGAGAATAAGATATATTGCCTCTATATAAATCCATAGTATGACCACATTTTGAATACTATGTACATATGTGGTCACCTCATCTCAAAAAAGATATATTGGCATTGGAAAAGGTTCCAAAAAGAGCAACAAAAATGATTAGAGGTTTGGAATGGGTTTCGTGAAGAGAGATTAAAAAGACTGGGTCTTTTCAGCTTAGAAAAGAGGAGACCAAGGGGGGATATGATAGAGGTCTATAAAATCATGACAGGTATGGAGAAAGTGAATAAGGAAAAGTTATTTACTTGTTCCTACAATATAAGAACTAGGGGTCACCAAATGAAATTAATAGGCAGCAGGTTTAAAACAAACAAAAGGAAGTTTTTGTTCACGGAGTACACAGTCAACCTGTGGAACCCCTTGCCTGAGGATGTTGTGCAGACCAGGACTTTAACAGGGTTCAAAAAAGGACTAGATAAATTCATGGAGGTTAGGTCCATCAATACTTATTAGCAGGGCTCAACAAACTATAGAATCTACTTGCCCGTGGCAAGTAGATTTCAGCTGCGCGCCCCATTTACCGGCGGCGTGCGCATGCGCAATGCGAGGCTTGTGAGCGGCTTTCGCCGCTGTTTGTCAAGCCCTGCTTATTAGCCAGAAAAGGTAGGAATGGTGTCCCAAGCCACTGTTTGTCAGGGGCTGGAAATGGATGATGGGAAAAGAATCACTTGATGATTCCATGTTCTATTCACTCCCTTTGGTGCATCTGGCATTGACCACTGTTGGCAGACAGGATATTGGGCTGGATGGACCTTTGGTCTGATCCACTATGGCCATTCTTATGTTCTTGTTTACCATCTGACTGGCAATTTACCAGCATGCCATCTTTCTGATGATATTTAATCATTTTATGTTGGTAATTGATTAAGCCAGCACCCCGATCCTACAGCTCCTGCTTGTGGTTTTCTAAACCTTTGCGCAGTTTTCTCTTTGTTCTTCAAAACCTATTGTAGTTGAACATTGGCTTCTGGCCTCCCCCGAGTTACGGGTCATCCTCATTCGCCTCAGAAAACTTTGACCTGGAGAGAGGCCTTTATAACCCTCCATTTGAGAAATGTTAGTGAGGTGTTAGGCGTTCCGGCTTCCTATTCCTTACTTCATTGAAATACATAAATAAATAAATCCTGCCAACTCCTTGAGCTTTTTATGTTTGCAGCCTGGTGGGGGCTTTCACAGAAAAATGCATTGAAACCAAACTGGCCATTTTCACATATCATTTGAATGTAAAAGCCAAAATTGAAAATAATTGTTCTGAACAGCAGCTTGTCGGCTGGGACGTAGCTAATCCAGCCTGTCTCTAGTGTGCCAGTCAGGATGGCATCTAGGCATCCAGCCTAGGAGGTAAAAGTCTCAGCGTTGTCTTTCCATATCAGTGCAGCTGCCTGTGCTCTCCAGTCAGTGTTTTCTCCTTTTCTTTATCCTCTTATTTTTTTAAAAGGACCTACCTTTGGAGGTAGAAAATTTAGTAATCTCTCAGTGCCTCTACTGCGAGGGATTTTGCAGTATCTTATCCCCGAGAGGCACAAGAGGTAGTATCATTGTACTTTTGTTTCAAAATTTCATGGATTTTGACCGGGTAGACTTGTCAGATCAAAATCACTCCAGGATATGACATTGCATATTCAAGCATGAAATTAGCTGTACTTAATTTTTTTGAAAAGTTGTATTCTGAAAATAGTGTGGCAATAATGTACAAAGGACGCTGGGATTTACTGTGATCAATATCCAGGTTTCTACTTTAAAAGTGATGGGTTTGACTGGCTTGGTGGCCAGAGAATCCTAATATCTAGTTGCAGAAGATACCCAATAGGGCTTGCTTAATCCATCCCTGGAAACCAATCCAGAATTATTTCCTAAAGTATGTGCACTAATATTTTGCCATGTGCTTTGGTCTAGAGGCAATAGCCTGTGCTGCTGTACTGCAAGGGGAATAGATCGTGGCTCCCCTGCTAGTTTTTCTTCCCAAGGGAGTGCTGCAGAGACATTATCCTCCGCCCTTTGGAAGAGGGGGGAGTGCCTGGCCTCGTTCTGGAGCATACTCATCTAGCTCCATCTTAGATCACCATTGACAGACTCGAGAAAGAGCTGCCCACAGGCTTCATCCAGCGGAGTGAGGAATCACTCAAGATGTGGCTGAGTTTCACACTTAAGTCTGTTTAAAAAAAAAAAAGAGGATTGTGAATAATAACTAATAACACTTTGGCCTGTGTGCAACTGACCACACTTAAAAACACAAACCTTTCCTGAAAATAGATAACTGTTAGGGAAACTAAGCCACAGAGAAGTTGGGGCCAAATGTTTAAACTAGGATGCCTAACCACAGCCACTCAGAGCTATAGTTCAGCAACACCTGCCCAGCACATCTGAAAATATGCATTTTGGCCTCTAACTTCAGGCATCCTGGATTGAATTTGTTGGCACTGAACTGCTGACTCTCCGAATGAAATCCTGGCTTTGTTAAAGTCAATGGAGAGAGTTGTTATTGTGGAGGAATTTCATCCTTTGTATCCATCTCCAACCATTTGAAACATCACTCCAGAGGCCTCAGAATAACCATGAATGTCTAACATTCAGTATAAAGGTTAAATAATCTTCTACCAAGGTATTAGATGATGATCAGAATAAACCCTTTTCTTTAAAACATTTAAATGCATATAGGCACAGCAGTATTCTTAATTGTTTAATATTCTGTGTTTTCTCAGCTTAAAAAAAGTGTAAGTTCCCATGAATGGGAAATGGATATGGACTATATTACCCAAGGATTGTTTTATTTCTGAAACAGTCCTTGTGCCTGGCTGGTAATTTTGTTTATATGATTTTACAATACTGTCTTTTTGATGGAAGCCAATGTAGTCTTTTCCCACAACATTCTCTCTATATTTGTAGTTTCCTTCTTATCAGCTTCATGATGATCCGTCTCCACTGCTGTTTGTGTGTATCTAACCCATCAGAGCAAACGTCAATCCCATCTGAGGCCACATCTGCACTTGCGGGAAGATTGATGCTGCAGCAGTCAATATTCTGGTATTCGATTTAGCAAGTCTAGTAAAGACCTGCTAAATCGAATGTGGAGGGCACCCCCGTCAGTGCCAGTACTCCTTCCCCTCATGAGGAGTAAGGGAAGTCGACAGGAGTGTTTCTCCCATTGAACTCCTACTGTGATGACAATGCAGAAGATCGGCTTAAGGTACATCGACTCCAACTACATTTTTTACATAGCTGGAATTGCTTACCTTAAGCCGACCTTCCCCCGTAGTGTGGATCTGGCCTGAGTCATGTAGTCTGGTGAGAAAATCATTTTTTCAGCTGAGTGGAACTTCTGTGTCTGATCTTTTGCTCTTGATCATGGAAGTTTATTGACTTAATTTCCTAGCAATAGTTACTACCAAGGCCCTCTTTTCACCAATCAATCCATATCATTTTGCAAAGAAACAGAGCATGCTGTGGTTGAGATTGATTTACACATTATTTATCTTTTTCTGCCCAGCTTAAGTTGGTCAGTCTGATCCTATTCAAGATAAAATATCATAATGTCTCAAATTACTCACTCAATGAATTGCGGGTTTGTCTATTATTAGTGATCATTAGTGATATAATACAGCATGGAAATTTAGAGCAAATTAACTACATATGCATCCGTCCTACTGCTGGGCTCATCTGCAGTTAATCATAAGCATACTGTTCAAGTGGGCAGAAGCTTTCGCAATAATATTTCCAGGAAGAATTTGTGGGAGAACTAAATATGCTTGGTTTTGTTTGTTTTTTTCTCCTTAATCTGGTCCTCCCAAATGAATGTTTATCTGAAACACACTACAAAAAAGAATCACTACTCAAATTAATGTGGCTTTTAATACTGCCAATTCCAGGGCCCCAAATCTTTATCAGTGTAAGTGATGAATGAAAGTTCCATGTTAGTACAACCCCCACATCCTCCCCTACTTACTTTATCAAATTATGTATTCAATTGTTGCTGTTTAATAAAGGGTTGCCTTCACCCTTTATACAGTAATGTAGTGGGAGCCACTGTCTCATGTGTTATCAGATGGTGACACAGCAATGTGAGTTATCACTTCCTGTCACCATTATTTGCTAAGAAAACTACAGCTCCCAGTTACCGTGGACTAGTTGAGATTGCATGGAGGCTAATTTAGGGTAAAAGTTACAGGATTGTCTGGCAGAAGAAGACATCTGTGAGGGAGGTTTAAGACAAGAATTCATTAGAAAATAGCTTTGGCTTTCTGAGATTAACACACAGCCGTTCCTCTTCTTTAACTATCCTGGTGTGTTTGTGATGCACTGTGGTGCTGGTGAAAGGTGCTATAGGCCCAGTAACAAAATAGGCACAGCACAAGCTGTCATCCAGGCCTGGACTGGGCCACTCAGTTCCTTCCATTGCCAGGAGGCCTGGTCTACTCCCTTTCCTCCTGTAGCAATAAGGAACAGCAGATTTCAGTTCCCAAGTCTTGTGAAGTTGCTCTGCTAAACTAGCTTATTGCACACAAATCTGGCTGGCTTTAGGAGCCTCTCCAGCTGCTGCTGCAGGAAGCCAACTCAGACATAGTGGTTCTTTGGTTCTTCGGGCCCTTCCATGCTCAAGAGCCAGTGTAGCTCTTTGGCCTATAGACTGCTTTCCTTCACTGGCCATCAGTGCTATATTTTGCACAAGAAGACTGTGTACAGAGCTGTCCCGTCCATTGGACAGTTCAGGGCAGCTGCTGGTCAGTGCAGGGCTGGGCTCAGGCATACCAGTAATCTCCACAAGGCCCAGAGGATACTGGAAGGGGGCTGGTGCTGGCAGCAGGGGTTGGGGCCTGCCTCAGCACTCACCAGTGGTAGTAGGAGTTGTGGGAAGTGGAATGACCCAGACTTAGCTTGCTCCACTCCTCCATCTTGGAGAGAGAGGGCAACCCCCCGCTGCTGGTACTGCCTCCCCCCCCCCCCAATCCCTCAGGTTACATCGCTTGGAAGAGAGGTCTTGGGGGAAGGGGCACAATGGGTTTGGGAAGAGGCAGGGCAGGGATGTAGCAGCGGCAGAGTTATGGGGAGGGTTGGAGTCAGGTCAGGGCGGTGATGGATCAAGGGCAGGAAGAGGTGGGACAGGTGTGGTGCTTGGGGCACAGGGGAGGTTGTCCCAAGCCCCACATCCCTGTAGGGACAGACTTCAGGGAGTGGTCAACAGGCAAACCAGGTTTCATGATAAAAAAATAAAATTTTCTGATAGTAAAAACCATTAAAATCTGCATTTCTCCGTGATTAAAAATGAAATACTAGACATTAGTTTCCCTATCCACAATATAGATAGCTATCAGTTGAACACATTGTTTTATTGATATATTTACAATTTTTAAGAAAGTTCAAAGCCCATCAGTGTCATCATATAAAAGGATAACATTCCACATTGTATTTCTAACATATGCCAAATACTTCTCTATATCTGTACAGTATATTTTCAGAAAATTGGTTTTTTTAATGACCTAAAATGCTGGAATGAGCCAGTCCTAGTGCATTGTTTCTTTACTGTTGTCGATGGCCCTGCTGTTTCAGCCTCTTCCTTTCATTTCTTTTCATTCCATTTATGTTTAGCCCTTTCTGTGTGTTCTACAATTGTGTGCCATTGAACTTAATCTACAGCCTTTCCGCACACAGTCCAGAACAGCACATTACCATCAGTGCAAAATTTGTCCTCATCAAACTCAGTCACAGTGTCTTTAGGCATGCTTTTTAAAGTTTTCGGTATCTTTTCATAACTTTAGTCTGGAGGCAGAAGTGAAATTTGAGATGCATTAAAACACAAACCCCTAAATGCTGTGAAGTATCCTCTATATGCCAGAAGCAGTTTATTGGAGTGTACTTAGCTGTGTACATTTAAAGCGCATTCAAAAAGCAACCACAGGAAGGGGTTTCACTCATAGAATAAAGGGCACCGATATGGTACTTTCAGTCACATTTAGTAAATATATGTTTTTGTTTGTTCACAAAATGTAAAAACTTTTTAAAAATGCAATTTCTGTATTTTTAAGTGGGAAACAGATTTCCAGGATCCCTCTTGAGATATCCCAAGATGGCATAGGAGCTATTCTCTGCCCAGTGTCTCTGGAGACATTGAGAATGTCTGGAGCTTCTCCTGAGCTTCTGATTAAAGCTTCAACTGACACGAGAATGTGAACAATGGAAAATCTCTATAAGGCACCTCTTTGTAAGAGCTCAGCCTAAGGTGCAGAGGTTTCCAAAGGAGAATGTTGCAGTGCCAGGCAAGCCGACCGACTTGGGGGCCCCTGGGCAAGTTGGGGGAGGCACAAAGGGTGGGGCCTTGGATAGAAGGGACGGGGATGGCCCTCAGACAGCTATGTCCTCCCTTTTCCAAGGGCTACCTGGGACTCCAGTGACAATTTAAATGGCCCAGAGTAGCAGAAGCTGGAGCACTAGGTCCCTTTGTCCCCCTCCCATTGCTAGGCCTGTCTAGTGCTGATAATGCAGCCAGACCCATCATTACTGAAAAATTTTCCACATGCAGTCTTGTCCTCCAGAGTGACACAGCCACCAACTTCTATTGGCTCCCTTTGTTGCTGTGATCAAATAGGAATACAAGCAGGAGTCAGGCCTACAAGAAATGGTAAGAATGGAGTTTAAACAAAATGTGTGAGTGAACCAGTAATCAGGATGGTGAGGCAGCCTGATAGGCTGTTGAGCAGGAGGGGAACCTATGTATGTGTCAGAAACATTTGGCTGCCTTTAAGTAATCTGAAATTAAAATGTACCGTTTTTTAGTGGAAGAGGTTTGTGTATTGGAGGCTGATATCTCTGTCTTCACCTCTAAGTCTTAAGCATTTAGGGTATGTCTAGAATACATAATCTTCGCTTCATTTACATCAAAATGGCTGCTGCGCTGTGCCGATCAGCTGTTTGGTGGCACAGCGCAGTAGTCTGGACACTCCGTGGTCAACAACAGAAGCCTTCGTCGACTGCCCCGTTATGCCTTGTGGAATGAGGTTTACTGGGGCGGTTGACAAAGGCTTCCGTTGTCAGCTGCGGAGCGTCAAGACTACCGTGCTGTGCGCCAAACAGCTGATCGGCACTGCGCGGCATCCATTTTAATGTAAATGAAGTGGCAATTATTTAAATCGCCGCTTCATTTCCCTTTTTCGAGTACACTAATCTGCATGGCTTCGTCGACGGAGCCATGTAGTTTAGACGTATCCTTAGAGTGATGTTAGAATATGTTTCCAGTTGTGGTGACTGATATTTGTATTGTGGTAATAATTCACTGAGGAGCAAAACTGCATTGTGCTGGGTGCTGAACAAGCTAGATGTGAGTCAGTCCTACCTCAGACCCCGTGAATCATAAGGACAGTAACAGGCAGAAGCCGTACCAAAAAAAAAGGGGGTGGTTTGGTTTATAATTTCATATGCAGGACCATCCTCGCCCATACGCAGAATATGCAGTTGCACAGGGCACCCAAAAATCTGGGGGAAAACTAGGTCTTAAAGTCCACAGACCTTCCTCTTCCTAACTTTGTTCTGTGGCTCTGTTTCCTCCAGAGAGAATCTAGTTAACTGAAAAGTTACAAAGCCTTCTAGACCTATTAGCAGATACTGAGCCTGTGAAAGAGCCATTCAAGTGGTAATCTGCGGCCTCAGATAAATACTGTCAGTTTCTGAATGCACTTTGTTGGTCTACAGTACTGTTTCTCAAAGCGTTCCACGGACCCGCTTTGGGAAAGCCACCAACCGGCCCTTACTGCTTCGTTTACTGAAAGGGTCCATAGCCACAGAGCCTTGCGGCTTCCATTGGCTCCAGTTCGTTCCAGCCAAGGGGAACTGTGGGAAGTGGTGGCCTGGGCCACGCCGCTTCCCAAGCCTCCCTGTGGCTGGAAACGACCAACTGGAGCCAGTGGGAACTGCAGAGCTCTGTGGCTACGGACCCTTTAGGTAAACGAAGCATTGCGGACCCACTAGCGCTTTCCTGAAACATGACTGTGGAACACTTTGAGAAACACTAGTCTACAAAGCTCGAGTTTGCAATTTGCTTTAAAAATAGTTCATTGCTGTGTTGCTGAAGATTATAAAATCACATCTCTAAAAAATAACCTCCACCACACCCTCAGCTGCTGTTGGGCACAGGGTCACCAGTGTAATAGTATTGTGTGGGGCCCCTAAAGACAGCCCTGTTAATATCACTCCTCTTTCCCTGTCTCTCTGGCCAGTGCCGCAGCCAGCTTGGTACATGACAGCCGCACCATGGCTCACCTATCTTTCACTCAGCCTAAACCACCCCAGTGGGTTCAACATCATTATGGGAGAGAGAGTTATCTCTCCTTCCTTGCTGCCAGCTTCAGCTGCCCTCCCCACATATAAGGGTAGATGTGGGAGGCTACTACTATCTCTCGGGGGAGGGGAGGGAGTCTCTGGATTAGGAGCTGGGTTCATTATGCCTTGTCCTGGTTTTCTGCAGGGAAGGGGTACATAGGAGGATTCCTACCTTCATTCTTGGGTCTCCATGGGTCAGAAACAGATGGTTAAGATGGACTCTTCTGCTCTGTTATAGTCCTTGCTTGGATCCTTAGCAGCTTGCTTTCTCTCCTTCCTTTGGGTGGATGAGCAAGGCAACTCCTCCCGTTATTCTGGGGGCTTCCCATGTCAAGGACAAAGACCACTGTCCCGCTGCAGTCCTTGCTGGCAATTCAAATCACCCTCCCTCCCTGCATGAAGATCCTTTCTGTGTCCAAGGGATGTGTGTATCAATCACAGAATCATAGAATACTAGGACTGGAAGGGACCTCGAGAGGTCATCGAGTCCAGTCCCCTGCCCCCATGGCAGGACCAAAAACCGTCTAGACCATCTCTGATAGATATTTATCTAACCTACTCTTAAATATCTCCAGAGATGGGGATTCCACAACCTCCCTGGGCAATAAATATATCATTCTTCAAAGATAGAGAGTATATTGATGGCAGAACACCAAGTCAGTTAGCTTTATCTCTGAGCTTCTCACGTGCAACACTGTGAGTTTGCATTTCATCAAGAGACTTTTATTTTCCCCTCCACACATTCCATTGCATTGTGCATTTGCATCTTGTTTGGTGAGGCTACCTAGGGGAAGGGGGCTACAATGGAGTCTAGGGCTTGGGCCTCTTTCTTCATTTAATTTACTGAGTTTAAGCTGAGGGAAGCAATCTGTTGTGCTGTTTGTTTGGTAACACAGATGGAAGTCCCAGCTTCAAGCCCCTTTGCCAACCCACACACACATGCTGGCGCACCTGGATAACAGCTCTACCTGTTTACAAATTACCCCAATTTTCTGCTTGATTCAGCAGTAACTGCTTACCCTCCCCCGTGATGTAATTAGGCCTTCAGAGTTCATGTGCCTGTTATGCTCTCTCTTGTGTTTTGCTTTTTTTTCTGTAGCAGTAATCATATATATATATATGTGTGTGTGTATTAAAATTTCATATCAATTGTTCAGCTAAATTATGCACAGTGGGCCATGCTAGCCCGCCATTAACATAAAGTATGCTAAATAACGTGGGTTTTTTTCCAGATAATTATACTCTGAAGCATCAACTGCTTATTCTAGTGAATTTTACCTTATAGTTTTTTTCTTTATTTCTTCAAACTTTTCGCTATCTTCATGGCAGTTGACACAGACCAAGTGCTTCTTCTGCAGTTAGGTGAACCCAGCCTAATTATCTTTCCTTGTTGTGGTCAGAGCCCACCACTGCCTAATAGCTTAGCCACTCTTTGCTGAAGTGAAACACAAAGGCCCAGCTAAGGTGATTGTTTTCTAAGCACATAAAGATCTTTCCACCAGCTGAAGCAAAATTAGCAGTGCCTTACCCGTGCAAAGGGTCGATTGCATGCTGGCTCCATGATATTATTATTTTATTTATTTAAAATATTTCTATGCCCTCCCCCTATTTAAAATACTTGAGGCAGCTTACAAAAAATGTAAAACACAATATAAATATGTAAAAAAAATTAAAATATGAGACCCCAGAGGGACCTGAAATCTGCAAAGACATCTCGAGAGGAGGGACACATACACACAGACTCAAACACCAATAAAAGCATGAATAAAAAGGGTGGCTTTAGCCTGACGCCGAAACAATGCTAACGTTGGCGCCATGTGAATATCCCGGCGGAGAAAATTCCACAGCCTGGGAGCAAAAGCTGAGAAGGCCCTGTTCTGCGTAGATGTTAAGCTTATCTCCATAAGTGGAGGAACACTGAGCAGAGCCTTCTCAGCTGTCCTCAATCCTCGGGCAGGTTCATATGGGAAAAGACGGTCCTTCAGATACACTGGACCCAACCGGTTTAGGGATTTATCTATCATAACCAAGACCTTAAATTATGCTCGGAAACATCCCGGAAGCCAGTGTAGCTGCCGGAGCACTGGAATAATGTGCTCTGTATAACGAGTATTAGTTAAAATTCAAGCAGCCACATTCTGGACCAGTTGGAGTTTCTGAAGGCTCTTCAAAGGTAGCCCACATAAAGCGCATTGCAGTAATCCAGTCGGACTGTAACAAGAACATGGATCACTGTAGCCAAGTCATGCTTGTACAGGAATAGTCGCAGCTGGCGGATCAGTGGAAGCTGCCCAAAAGCACTCCAGGCCACTGAAAAAATTTGGTTCTCAAATGATAAATATCTTTAAAAAATGATGAGTTATATGTGTAGTGTCTGGGTGTTGGTCTGTGATATAAGGATGTCAAACTAGATAATCTTGTGGTCCCTTCTGGCCTTGAACTCTGTCATTTCATAATTCTATGATATGGTTGTTGGAGATGCTGTAATGAACCGGGCTCTGTTCCCATGTTCCTGGAGAGTTATGTCTCCTCTGTCCCTCCTAACTGAAATCTTTTAACTTCGCTTCCTCAAGTATCACTGGGTTCAATTTTGTAGACTACACGGGACTAGTTCAGGTTTGGATAAGTATCCAAATGTTTGAATATATTGGTCATCAGTATTCAAGACAGGTGCACTCATAATGGTAATTGTAAATATTTTGTAGGTATTTTTAAGTTTAAGTATCTTTTAAGTTTAAATATCTTTAAGATTCACGGGATATATTGCAGACTTGGGTATATATGAACATATTAGTTATATATTTTTTACCTCTATATTACTAATCTAATCATACTGGCCATCATTTAACTGATACAATCAAAGCTCCTTTTAAAATGTCATTTTCCTTTCTTAGCTAAAAATAGGCATAGTAATTCTTTGGAAATCTTAAAATAGTGAGTTAGATTCTCCCCTAGATAAGAGTGAGTAAGAGCCCCAAGAAAGTAGGCTATTCAGTTTCTAATTTTCCCACAAAGTCGAGAGAGAACACCTTTGATTTTTTTTTCAAATAAAGTAGTGAGTGAGCTAATGGAAAAGTACTCTCTCTAGAGCAGTAACATCACAAGAGGATATCAGTGGGAATAGAGGGTACTCAGCACCTCATAGCAATGACCCTTTAGTTCCACATCTCAGCCGGATCTCTGGATAGAAAAAAAATGCTACCCTCAAGCTGGTATTGCTCTAAAAAGAGTAATTTTCCAAAGGTAATGTGGTTGAGGGCTCTTAGCGTCTCATGATGAGTACGCATTTGGTCCGAGGGGGTAGAAATGAGTATGCACTTGGTCTGAGGGGATAGAAAAAGCATAATACATGATAAATTGGAAATGCTGTGCTCAGACAAGCACAGTTAAAAAAGAGAGAAACATTGACCCACCTTTTGACTCTTTGAACTAGCATATTTCAGCATCTTTCATATACCGTATATTCCGGCGTACAAGACGACCTCTGATGTTAAAAAACATCCCCCAAAAATCGGGGGTCGTCTTGTACGCCGGAATATACGGTATATGAAAGATGCTGCTGAGTATACGGTATATGAAAGATGCGCGGTATATGAAAGATACGGTATATGAATATACGGTATATGAAAGATACGGTATATGAATATACGGTATATGAAAGATGCGCGCCTGGGATGCCCCGCCGCCGGCTTCCCCCGAGGCTTTCAAAGCCGCGGAGGGGCTCCGGCGGGGGGGCAGCCCATGCGCGCCTGGGATGCCCCCCCGCCGGCTTCCCCCGAGGCTTTCAAAGCCACGGAGGGGCTCCGGCGGAGGGGGCAGCCCATGCGCGCCTGGGATGCCCCGCCGCCGGCTTCCCCCGAGGCTTTCAAAGCCGCGGAGGGGCTCCGGCGGGAGGGGGGCAGCCCAGGCGCTCCTGGCGGCTTTGCTCCCGGTGCCTCTGGTCTGCTGGGGACCATCTCCAGCAGACCAGGGACACCGGGAGCAAAGGAGGCGGAGGGGCGCTGGGGTATAAGATGAAACCCTATCTTTTAATTAAAAAGATAGGGGGTCGTCTTATACACCCAGTCGCCCTATACGCCGGAAAATACGGTATCTTCTGTGTATGTAGTTTAGAGATTCGTGTGTCTGCGAGTCCATCTGTTGGTGTGTCTGTATGCAAGTCAATTTGTTCTAGAACTCCTCCTAAACACTAACAGTTTAGGATCACCAATTTTGGTAAGCAGCTTCCTCTTATCCTAATTTAAAGCAGGACCAGGGTTTGGCTGGTCTAGGAAAATGAGATGTGCCTGGAACTTGATTGTTTTCCATAACATGGAAAGGGAGAGGGAAAAGAGGAGGGACACTATACTACAGAGTGATCACTGGGGGGCAGTAAGCATGAGGGGCAGCTATACTGCAAATTGACCACTAGGGCCGGCACCAGGAAGGGAGTGGCCACCTGGAGACGGGGCTCACCATCTTGTCAGCCACCAGCCCAGCTAAGTACCCCCCGGCTCCAAACCCCACTCCCTGACCCTTGGCCTCAGCGCTGGACTGGGGGAGGGAGCCCCACTGGCCTCACAGCTGCACTTCCCCAGGAGTACTGCAAGGGCTGGGCAGCACAGTCACATCCCCTCCCCACAGGAGCCATAGGCCACCAATCTCCCACTCCACCGGGCTGCCTAGCGTAGCCATGCCCACCCGATCTGTGCACACTCCCCCCCTCAGCCTCCTGGCGTGGTCCCAGGGAACACCACTGGGGCTGGCAGCATGCCCCCCTACATTGTTGAGGGGGCCAGATGGCCTATGTGCCCCCCTTCTCCATCCTCCAGGCTGGCCCACTGGCTGGAGGCTGCCCCCACCACCCTCTAGCCTGGGGCTGGCCATCCTCCCCTCCAGCTCTGGATCAGCTGCCCCCTCCTTCCCTTCTCCCCATCTGTGACCACCCAGACACAGTCCAGGAGCACTGGGTAAGTTTTCTAGTATCAGTATAAAATATACTTGGGGGCTTCTTGTTTTTCATCATGAAAATTTCCTGTATATGACTTAAAGGAAAATCGTTATTATTCCCTTTATGAATGTATATGAAGGTTTAATTTTCACCAAAACAAACAATGTGTAGGTTTCAGAGACATAAAGCTGACTCTCACTGCCCAAGAAAACAAGTGGGAGTGAATTTAAAATATTTAAAATTGGGTCAGAATCTGAATGTACTGCCAATTCTTTTCTTGTGAAACTTTAGATTAATTAGTTTTATAATTTGCACAGTAAGGTAATATAAATATGTTGCTACTGCTTGACTTTTTGCCTAATCCTTTGAGTGGCTATATAATCTTTTTTATATATATATTAGAATTAAAGCAACTCGGAAGATAAGAATAATTAATCTAATTATATGCCAATTACTTAATTTCTTTAATATTTTATATTAAAAAAACAACTTTCCAAATTGGTTTAGGTTAGAAAACCCTTTTAAAGGATTTTGTTTCATCAGTAAGTGCAATTTAGAGGATACACACTCTTGGAAGTGCTACATTAAGTTTACAGTTATGCAAATGGGAACAGTTAATCCGGGAGCTCTAGTGACCAGATTTTCAAGGTGGGCTTTTGTGAATTTTAAGCTTGCTTTTAGAAAGTGAGATGTGCCAGAGAGAAAAGATGAACAAGCAAACAGCTGTCAGGAACTCAGACCATATAGTGTTCAGAGCTGTGAAGGACTGGCGATGTGTTATAACTTGAAGAACTTCTCCCTTTTTGTTCCTGCTATCTAAGCCAAACTAATAAGGGGAGTTCCACTCTATAATAGATATTGTTTGTGTGTGCCAGTAGAAATAACTGCCAGGGATGGATAAATGCAAAAACGTGTGTGTCTAGGTGCAACTCTAAGTATATATGACATAGAGGAGAGATAATATAGCCATTGAGTTTATGTATATGTTTGGCATCCCAACACAGTGCTGATTGTTCAGTTTACTAGGGAAGATGTAAAATCTGTAAAGAACATCACAAACATTGGTAATTCAGGCCTCTTCGTCCTGTCATTGTCAGCTATTTTTGTCAGATATTCAGAGGTGACTTGTATTCCATGGCATTTAACAGGACTTTTTAAGATTATGTGTGCCTCATTCTTCGTCTAGGGAATAAGCCGTTTTGAGCTGACTTCTTGGCTCCTTTCCTACAATCTACCATTCCCTATCATATCACTTTGCCATCTGCTTTTTCTTTGTTGGTTTACTAAAGGAAATGAAACTACTGATCACA
Source organism: Pelodiscus sinensis (assembly GCF_052426305.1). Lineage (NCBI taxonomy): Eukaryota > Metazoa > Chordata > Testudines > Trionychidae > Pelodiscus > Pelodiscus sinensis. Next base: position 38,603,526 of record NC_143063.1, read on the forward strand.
ACAGTAGAATTAAAAATAGCATCTAACAGCTTAGCTCACGACATAAAAATAGGCCAACTTGCAGCTCATCCTGTCAAATATGAAGGGAACCCTAGTAAGGTATCATCTGTTAAAGCCACATACTGGGTTGTATTGCTATTTTTTTTCTTTTTCCAAAATCTTTTCTTTGCATTTGGGTAACATAATAATTGAATCAAATCAGGTTGTTTTCATTACCTGTGTTCCGCCACTCAGCTCTCAGAAGAGGTCATGGGTTTTGGAGATTTAATTTCCCTTTGCTTTGCTATGTCATTTTATTTACATGCCATTTCTTCAGAAGAAGGTGATGTGAGTTATGGAGAATCTTTAGCTGGATAGATAATTACATACATGTACATTTTGAAAGTCTCTGCATGTAACATTTCCATATATCCATTTTGGTGATATGGTGACAATGTATCTACTATTCCTAGGGATGACCCCATTTTTCTATTCTTATACATTTGGACTGTGTCTAGACTGGCAAGTTTTTCCGCAAAAGCAGGTGCTTTTGCGGAAAAACTTGCCAGCTGTCTACACTGGCCGCTTGAATTTCTGCAAGAAAACTGGTGAGCTCATGTAAGAAATCAGTGTTTCTTGTGGAAATACCATGCTGCTCCTGTTCGGACAAAAGTCCTTTTGCATAAAACAAAAGGACCAGTGTAGACAGCTCAGATTTGTTTTGAGCAAAAATGCCCCGATTGCGAAAATGGCGATCGGGGCTTTTTTGCGCAAAAACGCGTCTAGATTGGCACGGATGCTTTTCCGCAAAAAGTGCTTTTGCAGAAAAGCGTCCGTGCCAATCTAGACGCTCTTTTCCACAGATGCTTTTAACGAAAAACTTTTCCGTTCAAAGCATTTGCGGAAAATCATGCCAGTCTAGACATATCCTTGGAGACTGAGCAAGTTGCTTGTCTGGTAGAGAGGTCTGCAAGGAGTTGAATATCCACTTTTTCAAATGAGGGATGTGGTTTGCTCTCTTTATTAGAGAAAAAGGGCGAGGGAGAGAGGTGTTAAATGAGCCTAAAATGAAAAATTTGGTAGTAGTTTATACTCAGATCCTTAGAAAACCCTGTCCAGAAATTTTGGTTCTAATTTTTCTCCAGAATTTTCTGTATTGTGTGCAGCATTATAAATATAAATGTCCGAATATATCTAACCACATGGAGGATAGCCAGAAGAATTCTGGAGCCTCATTCTGTGAGGTGTTACCCATAGGCCTACTGCAGAAAACATACTCAGCAGTGGGAATATGAGCTAACAGTGAATGTCCCGCTCTAGCTCCTTCCGAAACACAGAAAGGGAACATTCTCCTGGTCTTCCCCTCATCAGCAGGTGTAAAGGGATGTAGCAGATGGACGTTTGTGCACCAAGAGGCATGGTCTGCATATTTATTTATACGCCAATGACCTCGTACAAAGTGATGACAAAACGCTGTTCTAATTTTTTTGTGCTCTTGATAAGAATTGTCTGTTCAGAGCTGGGGTCTGCAGTGGGTTGAGATGAGGTACTTTGAGTAGAGCTGTAGATGGGCAGACTATAGACACATGCTAGTGTAGAATTTTGGAACATAAATATGCATCCATTCTGAGAACATGTTACATGTTTCCTTAACTTGTCTTGTGAGGTGTTGAAATGGCAAGATCTTCACCTAGCAACCTGTAAAAACTGACTTGGGGTGGCTCAGGAAAGGGCACGACTGCTGTTCTGCTTGTAATAGTTATGGTGGTGGCTTGTGCTTATGGAAAAGTTGTATAACATTTGTTGTAGGACAAGGTAACCTTTGTATAAGTGGGGGCGGTTTAACAATTGTCATGAATTTATAGAATTTCAGAGGATGGTTTAAAAACAAAACCTGTAGAATTGGTATGATTATTCAGTTATCTAGGGTGTTTTCTCTGGAAAACACATTAACGTCCACCCCTATTAAATCCTATAGGATTTTTCTTGAAGGGTATAGTTTATGTATTAGGTCTTCCTATGGTAATCTTATGTTTGTTTGTGTCACCCTAGCTGAACCCAGCATGGGGTTGAATTGCAGCAGAAATCAATGAAATAGCATTAGGATGCAATTGTCACAAATTATCAGAGAAGAAAGAAGACAACTATAATTCACTAGCTGTACCACTTTACCAACAGCTTTCACTAAGCATCAGTTTAGTGTGTTACCAATTTCAAGGCACTTTTTCTGCAAATACTGGGTCCATAAAGACCATTATTATTGCCATCCAAAAATGTGTGGAATTTAGAACCTAAACAAATTCCTGAAAGCTTGCACTTAGTTCTGTTTTGATCCATTATGTCTTCCCTCAAATTTGGTGGTAGTTCACTGGCTGCGAGAGATTCAAGCTTTGTGCTGCGCATATCGTATGACTCGCAAAGAAAGCTGGAGATTTGTAGGACTACTGTACTCTTTGAGTTTAGGCAGGCGGTGTTTGTGTGTGCTCTTTTGTTCACAGTATATGACATAACAAGGTCACTGGTGGATTTCACATAGCAGCCTTGTATTCTACTGCATTAGTAGCAGTCAACAGTAACTAAGCTTCTGTTGCATTCAACTAAGCCATAACTAAGGTCAAAATATCCCTGACAATCCAGCAGTCCTTTTTACCCTCAACTCTTTACATTTTATCTCTTATGTTCTTTTCACAAGGATTTAAATTAACCAGAAGAAATATAAAAAGAGAATAAAATATACCATTTATAGCTCTCAGAGGGGTAGCTGTGTTAGTCTGTAACTTTAAAAACAATGAGTAGTCCTGTGGCACCTTAGAGACTAACAAAAAATATATATAGTATCATGAGCTTTCATGGGCAAAACCCACTTCATCAGATGATAAAGTGATTAAGTGGGTTTTGCCCACAGAAGTTCATGATACTATATACTTTTTTTTTAGTCTCCAAGATGCCACAGAACTACTCGTTGCATTTGTATATCTAAATGTTTTCTCATTAGAAAATGTATTTTCTCTGTCAACACATTGGTTAAATATCTAAACATTTATCGGGCATCTCAGTAATTGTCTCCATTCCATATTACACTATTTGTATTGTGTCATTAATACAAAGCTACTGCCAAGCAGAGGGCTAGAGAGCTCAGGGGATTGGTTATGTCTTTTACTTCTTGACTATCAATTCAATCCCTACGGGGGCTACAATGGTTTATGGTTATGATCATCTTTGGGTTTGAGGGCTTGTGTGAAATGACCAGGGTGGTGTCAACTGCTTAGTTTCAAGACAGCCATATCACAACCACTGTCACAACTGGCACCTTTGTCAGTGGTTTCATTAGAGGCGCCAAGGGCTAAGTGAGCGCAGAGGGAGAATTATTCTCTAAGCTATAAAAAGGCTTGAGGCCCTTTGGGGATGTTTGTGTTAGCATGCGCTGAACCTGCCTGTGCTGTACATTTTGCACTATAAATTCAGACCTTTCATGAGCAGTAAATTTCCTTACTAAAAAGTTCAAATTATTAAAAGTAAAACAAAAGGATTTATATCTGATTACAAACTGTAACCGCAAAGGAATTATATGGAATGCACAATATCATACAGGCAGGAAGAATATTGGTACCAGGGTCTGTGAGGCTGTGTCCAGACTCAGGGGGTTTTTCGGAAAAAGTAGCCTTTTTCTGAAAAAACTTCACCTGCGTCTAGACTGCAGCTGCGTTCTTTTGAAATTAAATCGAAAGAACGCGGCTTTTCTTTCGACGGCGGTAAACCTCATTTCACGAGGAAGAACGCCTTCTTTCGAAAGTGCTCTTTCAAAAGAAGGCGTTCTTGAATGTAAATAGGGCTTCTTCGAAAGAGAGCATCCAGACTCACTGGGTGCTTTCTTTCGAAAAAGCGGCTTGCTTTTTCGAAAGTTCCGCGTGCAGTCTAGACGCTCTCTTTCGAAAGAGGCTCTTTCGAAAGTATGTTTCGAAAGAGCCTCTTTCGAAAGAGGTTTGCAGTCTAGACATAGCCTGAGTGAGCACAGGTAAGATGTGGCTCAGGGAATAATATTTCATTGTATTGAAAAAGGGGTTAAGAATAAGAGGCCTGGAAAAATAGATTTGCAAAGAGTCAGGTAGACCTAAAAACAACAGGACACTATTCTGTGATAGAGGCATTGTGGCTGTAGGATCTTGTGAAGAGACCAAAAACTGAGACCTGCAGAAGGATGGGAGAAACACTGGAAAAAGGGGTAAAAATGAAAATTCTGATAGGTTGGAGGGAAATCCAGGAAGTCCATCCAGTTCCCACAAAAGACCACTCCCTTCTATGGAAGCAAGGTTGGGGCCCCCGGAGAACTTTGGAACTTTGATTCTGGACTCTACAATGGACAGAAGTTACTGGAAGTTTTGGTGGATCCTGAAACTCATGAAGGTGAACGTCGGGAAAGAATTAAATGAATGAATTGATCTGGGTAACATCTGCATAGAAGGGATAGCGAATGTTGACTTAATAATTGATGCATCCAAGAAAAAATGGTATAGAGAAGAGGAAGGAGTCAAAAACTAGCAATGGAGATATATAACAACATCCATTGCCATAAGGATTGTAAAGGTAGGAACAAAATTCAAGTAACAAGGTATCTGCAATTCCATTCATTTGTGCTCAAGATTTGGAAAGGTGAATATGATCTTAAAAGTGTCATGAAATATAATGCGTGGCAGCCTTTGATCTATGTCCACACAAAACTCACGACACCTTTGTCATTTACATTAATGATGCATATAAACTTGTTATTTTCCTTCAGCTTATTTTAACCCCTTGCTATCCATGATGTACGATCATAGGACAGCTTGATAATAATAGTGCTCCAATAACAGTATTCCTGCTGAGTTAATGAATATAGGTGACTTCGCCAAGGAAAATGTCTTTTTTAAGATCTTAATTTCAACACTTTACCTTGTTTAATTATAAGATGGATAGTGAGGTGATAGGCATTTGCTTATACAAAACCATAAAGGTGTAACAATTTCCAGACGCAAATACTCTAGATATCAAATCTGCCTAGATATCAAATCTGCCTACCTTTGGTATGGGTAAGCAAGAAATTAGCTTGAGACCCACAAACTTCTAATGTATTCCACAAGTGATGAATGTCTTTTCACAGCCTACATCCGAGTATCAGAGTTCTGTGTTCCTGGAGATTTTCTGGTAATAGTTTCCCTAAGAATCCTGCTAAGATTTAGCAAATTAATCAACCAGGATCATATTTAGGTTGAGCTGATGTTGGACAGCTGAATTTACCCAGCATTATCTGTGGGAATAATTGGTGACAACTGTTTTTCAGACCAACTGTGCAGGTCACAAAAGGATAATAACGGGGGCTCAGGCTTGTCATATCAGATTGATAAATGTTTATGGCATAACATGACTAGAGAAGCTTGTTTTAAACAGGGACAGATATGGGATTGTTTTAAAAAAATGTTTAGCATACCAAAGGGTAACATAACATGCTGTCATTTACACATCATCTGTACTGGGGGTGGGGTGGAGTAACTTATACATAGAGGAGAAAAGGGTGTAATTATAACGGGAAAAAGCACCGAAGAGGATGGTATAAGATTAGATTAACCCACCATACACACTTTATCTTACACCTGTCTGTTATCTGTTTTTCCACATCCTTACCTTTCCATTATTTTGGTGTCTAAGCTAAATCAGTTTATAATCTTGTTTTACTATGAATACATCTCAGAACTTGGTCCTGGACCTTTAACATATTTAGAACAACAGTATTGTTTCTTTTCTTAATTCTACTTTATTTAAATGGATTTCACACTAATTTTGACACACATTTCTTTTAAACATTAAGTCACAGGAGAGGCCTTAATCATTTATTTTATCTGTGAATATTTATGCATACTTTTTCTATTGAAAATAACATTTGAAATTAACGTGAAATATATTTAAATCTAAGTCACTGTGCATAAACAGGTAAATAGGGGGAAAACACAAATTCGGTTGCAACATATAGGTTTCATCCTCAATCTATATTAATTGTAGCAATTTCTTGCTATCTTATTCCCATCATTTACACCTTTTAATGTATGAACTATAATACACAATAGATTTCTTTAAATAAATGTCTTCGTAATGTAACTACATAGTCAGCTCAATATGCGTAATAATCTTAACAAGGTTAACATTGTAAGGATTAACATAGAAAATAAACTAAAAGTAAACTAATGTTTCTGTTGACAGGTCTGGGTTTAGTCACAACCATGTCTAGTTTCTTTCTTTTAAAAAAAACATTAGCAAGAATGATCTTTGCCCTGACTCGTAGTCTTGAATTTTATCAGATTCCATCTGCAGTAATGGCCAAAAGTAGTTCTGGAAAGCACAACATACTGCAATGTTAATTCTGCCAACAACACAACCAGTGAAGATTGGCACCAGTTCGTTCTTCTTTTGGCCTGGTTTTTAGAACACTCAAAGATCATCTAAGAGACAAATCTTTAGCTACGGATGCTATTGAATAGCTGGGAGGTGATATTTATACCCAATATGCAGAAAGTAGGTAGGGAGGTGTGTGGTAAGTCTTTCTTTCTTTCTTTCTTTCTTTCTTTCTTTCTTTCTTTCTTTCTTTCTTTCTTTCTTTCTTTCTTTCTTTCTTTCTTTCTTTCTTTCTTTCTTTCTTTCTTTCTTTCTTTCTTTCTTTCTTTCAAATTTGTGTGGAAGGCAGTTTGCTTGCTCTTTGCATGTAGTGCGTTTCTTGGTTAGTCACAGATGTGTATTCATTTTTGAACTCTTAAGCAATGAAGAGACAGATTATTAATGCATAAATACTTGATCTACAGTAGGCTGGATTTTTCAATCTATATTTCCACAGTCAGACAAAAATATATAGGAACATGAGCTTTCCTTTGTAAAACCCACTTCATCAGATGAGTTGATGAAGTGAGTTTCACCCATGAAAGCTCATGTTCCTATATATTTAAGTTAGTGTCAAAGGTGCCACAGGCTACTCATTGGTTTTAAAGTTACAGACTAACATGGCTACCCCTCTGAGATGTCTTACTTCCAAAGTATTTTATTTTCTTGCTAGTCCAAATTGATATCAGAGAATATCACAATCAACTCATTATTGGTACAAAGAGGTGTAATAGGTTGAACCCTGCCTTTTGAGATGCCTCCTGATGATTTGGGGTCCCACAGTGCCCACTATTTCTTCAACCTGGGCTCACTCACCATATCCTGCTGCACCCAGTACTCAAGCCAACTTGGCACACACAAAGGTTAGGTAGGGACCCACTCAGACGTAGAGTCACAGAAGTATCTGCAACCAGCTCCATGTATCATATCATAGAATCATAGAATACTAGGACTGGTAGAAAGACTCAGCTCTTGGAATTGCCCAGCACGCTGGAGTATAAACCCAAAATTATATTGTCTTACATTGTATAGAGATCTATATAACATAAGCTCATGAAATTTACCCCCTCCCTCAATGTACTGGAAGATACGCACTAGGGATATAAGCAACTACTCGAGTAGTCGACTACCCGATAAGCCTAGGCTACTAGCCACTTAAAAGCCAGTTCTCCCCAGTACCATCTTGCAGTGTGCGGGGGCGGGGGGGGGGGGCAGGGGAGGTAGAGCTGCAGTCCTGGCACCAGTGTGAGCTGGGACTGCTTAGTCCCCAGCTCACGGCTCCTCTGGGAGCTAACTCCGCTGCGGCTCTGCAATTTAAATGTAGTAAGTGCTGGGCTGCCTGCACTAATATACACAGCCTAATATACACAGCCCTCCTCCCCCAGTTATGAATTACACAAACAGGTTATAGAATAAACAAGTTTATTAACTTCGCAAAGTAAATTTGAGTGATTATAAGGGAGAGCAAACAAAACAAACCAGATCATTGAGCACACAATGTAGGCTTAAAACATTTTAAAAATTGGCTACAAATTTCTGACCCTAAAGGTTGTTTTATACAGGTGGCAGAATTTCTTGGAAGTAAAATGCACTGCTTGCTGCTTAAATCTTCAAGTGTATCCTTCACAGTCTGATTCCCGCCCTCCTCCCCTCCTCCCCCAGCTCAGTCCATGCCCCCTTCCAGCTTAGTTACTTTGTTTCTTCAGGTGTTTTCAACCCTTCCTTCCTGGGTGGGAAGGCAGTGGGGAAAAGTAAAAAATGATTAAATTCCCAGCCTTAAGTAGAATTTGTTTCCCTATTTGACCTCCACTCCCTCTTAAGGGGTAAGCAACTAGACATCCAAGATGGGCTATAGTACAGAACACTAGAACTGGAAGGGACCTCAAGAGATCATCAGGTCCAATATCCTACCCTCATAGCAGGACCAAGCACTGTTTAGAATATCACCCCTGATAGATGTTTATCTAACCTGTTCTTAAATATAGCCAATGTTCTTAAATAACTCCAATCTCTACAACCTCCCTAGGCAATTTATTTCAGTGGTTAATCACCCTGACAGGAAGCTTTTCCTAATGTCCAACCTAAACCTCCCTTGCTGTAATTTAAACCCATTGTCAAAGCAATATCCCAAGAAACTTCTCAGGAAGGAGGGAGATTAGTCCTATTGTCCTTCTTAATGGCCCATCTCGTGGGCGTTCCCCAAGCGTTACTCACAGTTGTGATTGTTGCATAGTCAATATTTCTTAACTCCAGATACAGAAAAAAATGATACTTGCATACAAATAGAATAATCCTATTTAGTAAAGTATAACCTTTCTCATGATATGTCACATGAACTTGCTATCTTAGTTATGCCCTATCCCTTTCATAACAATATTTGTATGAAGAATATGAGAGGTAGCATCAGAAGAAGTAAAAATCATCTAAAATGTGCCAGCAAAGAATGGTTAAGGAGTTTCTTGTTATTTGAGCAGTTGGTGAGCAGTCAATGCTATGAATTCATCAGTAGGATAAGCCTGCACTGTCTGTGCAGAAAATGCATCTTTTTTAAGTCACTCCTGCTTGTCTACCTTGGACAGTTGGTAGCACTGGCCAGCTTGTATTTGTTAATGTAACCGACAGTCTCCAAAACAAAATTATCTTGCTTTTATCCACTCAGCACTAGGGATGTGAATGCTTACCAGGTACGTGTAAATGGTGGGGGCTGGGGTAGCCCCCCACCCGCTACGGGGACAGAGCCGTCCAAGCCCCACAGAGGCTCTGGTGGTGGAGTGTATGTGGTTCTAATATCATGCTAGTGTGCGCCCCCCCCCCCCATACCTCGTTGAATCAATTAGCCGGTTAAACTTAACATTTAACCAGTCAACTAATTAAACAGGATTTTACATCCCTACTCAGCACAGAACTTTCATTTGAAACCTGAATCCTACCAAAGGTAACAGAAAAGATTGCTCAGATTATTTCTACTTAACTTCCAAAGCAGTTTTTTCCCAAAATCTCAAAATATGAAACATTCCCAGTCCATAAGGAAAAAAACAAACAGAAAGTTGCATGGTTTTCTATTAAAATGTACAGTCACCCATTTTTGAATTCCTGTTTCTATAATTGAGAAAAATCACTATGTTCTAGCTTATGCCATTATTTCTGCTTTATTGTGAGGCAAAAGAGGTAAACGGTGTGTATGATGGTGTGGGGGCACTACTTGAACTTTGTTTAAATAAAAAAGAAGTAGTGCATCTGCTAAGGAACCAAGCCCTTTCAAAGTTTAGGACACTCACCAGTGCCGTACAACATAAATCACAGTGCAAACTGTGTGATTATACCCTGCAGGGAAATAGACTGTGTGTTTATGGGGCTCTTCACCAAGCACTTAGGAATAATCTGATATAAAGCAGCAGGGGAGGAGAGTAATGACAACTTCAAATTAGTTTAATGAATGTTTACATTTTTTTTTTTTAAAAAAAAAGCTTTTCTGAAAACCTGAAAACACAAAGTGACAGTTTCCTCTCCAGACTAAAAAGTTTTACTTTTCCTTAAAAGACCTGCAGTGGGAAGACCTGTGTAAAATTAACCCTTTCAGTACCGTTGATCAGAACACACTCTTCTTCATACTCATTATGGGGAGGCTTGGTATCACCTCCATTATAAACACTGATTTCTGATAGGTAGCTCCTCTGTTTTACAGCTCTGTGGACTCAATACAGAAAAAAAACATGCCTGAGAATTTCATTTTCACAAATGTGAAAAGATCTCTTCAAAATCAGCTTTTTCAACCTTGGGCGGAACAAGTACTTAATGCATCTTTTTTAACAAATTGGGCCAAGAGGCTAACATGAATAGAATGACCCTTTTCATTTCAAACTTTTTATAAAAAAAGTTTTATGACATTCAGAGCAAAAGTAATGCAGAACTGTTTCAGGTTTTCCTTCAGTTTTTTAGGTAAATAAAGCGTAATTTTGCAAAATGCACACGTATGCACAAGAGAAAATGCAATCAGCATCTAATGTATATTGAACTTTTGGGTACTTAGAAAAAAATTGTAGCTTTGCAGCAGCTGTGATCTTTCTGTTTGAGAAATTACTGAACATTTTGGCTGCTGTCTTGCAATGTTTTTCATTACTGCATAATATGTTTATTATGCATTACTAAACCTCGTTTTGCAGGAAATACATTGTGACCATTTCAAGCCGTATCAGGTGGAAACTGAGTTTACAGCTTCCCATCCCAGATGCAAAATTTTCTATGAGCTTTATGTAAATCAGCAAGCCATTTTTTAAAAATGAAAAGTTTTTTTTTCCTCCCTGAAGCAAATTGACTATTGTTGTAGCTAAGGTCTAGGTTATAAATACAAGCTTTAACGTAGGATAGATTAAATCTTCCACTGTTTTGAAAAACCCACCAGAAAACATCATAATCTTGCTTATGATGTTTCTGTACAATGTTGCTACATATGATTGTTACCATGTAAAGTCTCATTTAAATGTCTTTGGTGTTCATCAGGAGGTGTGAGAAATTAATAAGGCATTTTTGAAGGTGTACGCATATTTCTAATGTAGCCAGAATAAACACTTATGAAGCCATGATTTTAGGATCTCATTTGTCTAGTGCCAGACTTCCTTGGCACTGACAATATAGCAGTAGTTTGCTCCACACTAATACAGAACACATTTCTTAGCAAAGATTCAATGTAAAGACCCTTACATAAAACAGAATAAAATATTTTTGTGTATGTTTCACTCACACATACAGAAAGCGATATTATCTGAATTCTTCCTTGGTATTTCAGATGCCCTTGAGGTCAGGATGAATCTGGGACTTAGCACACAGTAAAATTCTGGAAAGCAGATACTACACAGTTTTCCAGAAATAGGAAAATCCACACAGCAATTGTCAAGTGAAAATCCCAACATGTCTCATGGCAACTTTTCAGTCTGTCACAAGATGGGAGGAGAAGGAACATGGAATTTATTGGAGCTAGTTGGAGCTGCGAACAACAGGTCCTAACTCTACTGCTATTACTATAATGCAGGGGTTATCAAACTGAGAGTCACAAGGTTACAGGGCTGACCATAGATCTCACTGGGGCCTGGCTCCAGGCCTCTCCAGAAGTAGTAAGGCTGGGGGCTAGCCTCCCCCAGCCAGGCCTTCGTACCACTGGGACTCCAGGGCAAGTACCACCGGGCTCCAGTGGCAATTTAAAGGGCCCAGGGCTCCTGCCACTGTCACTGCTGAGAACTCCAGGCCCTTTTAAATTTCCAGACCCTAGGGCAGTTGCCTCGTTTGCCTCCATCACTTTCCCCCCGTCAGTGGCCCTGCAGGGTTATTATCTGGGGGATCAGAAGATGTCAGCCTCTACTCCAAACTTTGCTTTAACTTCAGCATTAATAATGGGTGTTAAATAATATTAAAAAGCATTTTTAATGTATAAGAGGGGTCACACTCAGAGACTCACTGAGTTAAAACAGGTCACCAGTACAAAAATCTGAGAACGTCTTCTGTAATGTAATCTACTGTAATCCTGCTTCTCTTAGGGACAGCATTTGATTACTAATTTTTGTCATTTATACTTCACTAGTACTGAAGGGCCTCAACCAAGTCATGGCCCCTTTGTTCTGACCACTGAACAAACATTGAGACTCCAGTTCAGCAAAGGACCTAAGTATGTGCTTAGGTTATTTGCTGAACTAGAGCCATAGTGAATGACATTCTGTGCCCGGAAGATCTAACAGCCTAGAAGGGTGTCCTTGAGACCTGACCTACCAGGACAGAATGAATGACAAATACGATTTTATTTTCCATAGTCAGGGAGGGATTTGACTGGGTGATTCTAATTCAAGAAGGCTCAGCTCCCAACCCAATCCATGTGGATTCATGTGATGGAGAGTAGGTACATCCTGACCATTGTATCTCTTTGGCCATAAACACTTGCTGCACTGGAGATCAATCTTATGGGGTTTGATTTAGTGGGTCTAGTAAAGATCCACTAATCGAATAGTGATCATGTTGCAAGTGGGAGTAAAGGAAAACGACAGAAGAGTTTGTTCCCATCAACCTCCCACTGTGAAGATGGCACCAAGCTCAGCTTTATGTACTTTGACTCTAGCAACATTATTTACTTAGTTGGAATTGTGTGCAATAAGCCAGCCTTCCAGATCTAGTGTAGACCTAGCCTTTATGGACTATTGAGTGAATGTATCAGCAGATTTTAGTACCTTTTTATTTTAATACAAAAAAATGTCTTGTTCCGATTCAACATGCCAAGTGACTCTGTTCATTTGTGCATATGTGGTACATTTATATTTTGGCATTGGTGTTTAACTAATATTTTACTGTTCACCCATATGCTTTGCATGCTATATCTGTTTTAAATTAAAACTGACAGTGGATATTCAAGCAGTAATTTTATCAGAAAATCACAAGAATGTAAAGAGCTACCTGGAAATAAATTATTTCTATACCTCATAACCTGCCATCGTAAAGATGGGCTGCTTTACTAAATGAACGGGGGATCTATCCATGCTTTTGGATTTCTACTTGGGATAGACCACATCCAAAGATAGAAAACCTCAGCATACAGCGCCTGCATGATAGTAAGTATGATTAATATCAGTTTGAGTTGCCAGTACTTTTACATACTCCATGTAGACACTGTAAATTTCACATTAATCATTTCCAAGCTGTGGCAGGACAAGCAAACACTACCTTTAGATAAAAGAGCCAAATGATTGGGAACATATTCAGAACAGCTTTATTTCATTGATAGAGGACAGCTTTTTTTCCCCTTCAAACTCTGATTTTAAAACCTTTTGCATCTGTCTTATTTACTTAGTCGTTATTGCAGTCATTCATATTTATGTAAATCTGAGCAATTTGCAGTTTGATTATTTATCAAAGTTTATTGCAGGATGTGGTCATTTGTAAAAGATCCATTCTAATAGCCTTTTTCATGTGATTATTGTGTTAATGAGAATTACTCCATTTTCAACTGAGAATGAAATGATACTGAAGAGAAATGTCCTTAAATTTGAACATCAGGACAAAAACATGTTCTTCCAGTTAGGAATTTTCTAATTGCCAGAATAGATTTTTTTTTAAAGTACATAAAAGCAAATTAAATAAAAACAAATTAATTTTAAGTGAATATGGTCAATGGCTGTGTAATTTGAGGAATTAAAATAGAATACATTTAGGAAATAAATAGATGTATGTTGACCCATATGTTTATTATAGACTTTAGTTAGTACATACATGAAAGAGAATTCTTTTTATACCTTTAAAGCAATTTTATTCTCTCTTTCATCATTATTTTGAAAACTGCTTTATAAAAAAGAAAAACATATGAACAAAATGCATTCAACTAGGGTTTTGTGAACATTTAATGTCTAAAGTTTGCTGGGGTTTTTGAGTTAAGTAAATAAGGTAATAACTCTTCCAAGTAGCATGACAAAATCAGTCTCTTCATGCAAATGCACCAAGTAAGACAAAGTGGCACTGTCCTTTTTGTCCCCTGCTCCTAGAATGGATAGTGCTTAGTGTATATAAAATTCATAACCCCTGTAATTAACACCTACCTCAGTCAGTCACAGTATATAGATTTACCTTGAGGGCTCCAGGTAGTCTGGATAGGTCACCACTATTCTGCTGCTACATCCAGGACAAAGGTGACTGGTGAGGCCTGGACCTAGATATAAATAACATGACTGGATCATCAAAATACTGAGTTGCACTTTTAAAATCACTTTTTAGTGCATTTGATTTTGGGATTTTGTCTGGAAATGGAACACCTTACTCAGCCATAAGCAGTCAGCCACTCATCAGCCATAACCGGTCAACCAATCATATTCTATACACCAAAAGCGTGAACTTCACAGTATTTGAAGCACAACTTAAGGACCAGTCAGATAATTTTTATTTGAAGCACTAGCGGCCCAGATCCTTGGCCACCATTCTAGCAGTTTTTTCTCCATAAGCAACACAAAACTACCTGACCCTGCTCATGGAGTGAAAAGAGTTTCAAAGAATGCTACTATCGGGTGTCTGGACTTCAGTCTCTTACCTAGAAGCCTATGTTTGGCCTTCAGGACCTTGATTCTACCTTTTCCTATGTCACTGGTACATATGTATAAGGACTACCAGCTTCTCCCCAGGACTGCATAAAAAGCTGTCTGGATGTTTTTAAAGATCTGGAAATTTTTCACCTAGCAGGCAATTCAGCATGCAATTTTCCTGCTCATCATAAATTCAGTTATTGATATTTCTAACAGTAGAATCCAGCTTTATTTTTACTGGTCTCTTCCTCATAGCTGGGATCGTCCTCCTCTTCCTCCCCATCCCCACCCAAAAAATATCCTCAGTGCAAGCGGATACTACAAAATCATCACTAGGAGGAGGGTCCCAATTATAGGTTCATTTCCGTCTGCTCCCATTTGATATTCTCCTTCTCTGAGACTTTCATCCTCCTCAGCTGCCCAGAGGCTGTCTGATCTGGGGTGAAATCACTCTACTCTGTCCTGGAAAATCTCATCTGTATATCTGTCTCTCTTAGCTCCTTCAGTTCAGCCGCTTGGACTCTAAGGGCACATACTGTATATAGTAAATGGGAAGGTTGACTTAAGGTACACAACTCCAGCTGCTTTCTTAAGCAAACACTCCTGTTGGCTTCACTTACTCCTCGTGAGGAGCAGGAGTCCTGGCACTGATGGGGGCACCATCTCAGTTCAGATTTGCACGTCTTCACTAGACCCGCTAAATTGAACCCCATAAGATCAACTGCAGCAGTGTTATTCTTCCACATAGTGTGGACATGTTGTAAGGGGTCCTTGCAGTGAATGCACACAAGGCAGG